>NW_023493679.1:510000-512500 GCF_013265735.2 Oncorhynchus mykiss
ACAGTATCCTCATCTAGAGAACACACACACACAGTCACACAGTATCCTCATCTAGAGAACACACACACACACAGTCACACAGTATCCTCCTCTTCAACACATTATATAATAATACAGAACCACACATCTAGATAACACTTTTCATACAGTGCCAGGTTGCCCAAAGTTCATCATGAGTTTACAACTTAATGATAAACTCAGAGCACACAAACAAACACTCCATAATAACTCTCAACTCTACAGTTCTAGAACACTCAACTCTAACAGTTCTAGAATCCTCCACTCTAACACTTCTAGAACACTCAACTCTAACAGTTCTAAAATCCTCCACTCTAACACTTCTAGAACACTCAACTCTAACAGTTCTAGAACACTCAACTCTAACACTTCTAGAACACTCAACTCTAACACTTCTAGAACACTCAACTCTAACAGTTCTAGAATCCTCCACTCTATAGTTCTGGAACGCTCAGCTATACAGTTCTAGAATCCTACACTCTATAGTTCTGGAACGCTCAGCTATACAGTTCTAGAATCCTCCACTCTATAGTTCTGGAACTCTCAGCTATACAGTTCTAGAATCCTCCACTCTATAGTTCTGGAACTCTCGCTGTGAGGGTTCAGACAGAGCTCAGTGATTAGCTGACCTGGTACCAGAAGGAGGTGACGTAGTCGGCCTTCTGTCCCTGACCTCCGACCCCTCCCTCCAGACCATGGGTCAAATGGTCCAGCTCCTCCACCACCCTCTGGTACTGAGTTGACTGTCTGTAGCTCACTGCCAGAAGGTTGCTGTTGTCACAGTTCTCCTTATCATCTAGAGAGGAGAGGTTCAGCAGAGGTTAGGGTCTGTAGAAGTTAGGGTCTGTAGAGGTTAGGGTCTGTAGGGGTTAGGGTCTGTAGGGGTTAGGGTCTGTAGAGGTTAGGGTCTGTAGGGGTTACGGTGTGTAGAGGTTAGGGTCTGTAGAGGTTAGGGTCTGTAGAGGTTAGGGTCTGTAGAGGTTAGGGTCTGTAGAGGTTAGGGTCTGTAGAGGTTAGGGTCTGTAGGGGTTAGGGTCTGTAGGGGTTAGGGTCTGTAGAGGTTAGGGTCTGTAGGGGTTAGGGTCTGTAGAGGTTAGGGTCTGTAGAGGTTAGGGTCTGTAGGGGTTAGGGTCTGTAGAGGTTAGGGTCTGTAGAGTCTGTAGGGGTTAGGGTCTGTAGGGGTTAGGGTCGATAGAGGTTAGGGTCTGTAGAGTCTGTAGGGGTTAGGGTCTATAGGGGTTAGGGTCTATAGGGGTTAGGGTCTTTAGGGGTTAGGGTCCATAGGGGTTAGGGTCTGTAGAGGTTAGGGTCTGTAGGGGTTAGGGTCTATAGGGGTTATTGTCTATAGGGGTCTGTAGGGTCTGTAGGGGTTAGGGTCTATAGGGGTTAGGGTCCATAGGGGTTAGGGTCTGTAGAGGTTAGGGTCTGTAGAGGTTAGGGTCTGTAGAGGTTAGGGTCTACAGGGGTTAGGGTCTATAGGGGTTATTGTCTATAGGGGTCTGTAGGGGTTAGGGTCTATAGGGGTTAGGGTCTATAGGGGTCTGTAGGGTCTGTTGAGGTTAGGGTCTGTAGGGGTTAGGGTCTATAGGGGTTAGGGTCTATAGGGGTTAGGGTCTGTAGAGGTTAGGGTCTGTAGGGGTCTGTAGAGGTTAGGGTTAGTAGGGTCTATAGGGGTTAGGGTCTGTAGAGGTTAGGATCTGTAGGGGTTAGGGTCTATAGGGGATAGGGTCTGTAGGGGTTAGGGTCTGTAGGGGTTAGGGTCTGTAGGGGTTAGGGTCTATAGGAGATAGGGTCTGTAGGGGTTAGGGTCTGTAGAGGTCAGGGTCTGTAGAGGTCAGGGTCTGTAGAGGTTAGGGTCTGTAGAGGTCAGGGTCTGTAGAGGTCAGGGTCTGTAGGGGTTAGGGTCTATAGGGGTTAGGGTCTGTAGAGGTTAGGGTCTGTAGGGGTTAGGGTCTGTAGGGGTTAGGGTCTATAGGGGTTAGGGTCTGTAGAGGTTAGGGTCTGTAGAGGTTAGGGTCTGTAGGGGTTAGGGTCTGTAGGGGTCTGTAGAGGTTAGGGTCTGTAGGGGTTAGGGTCTGTAGGGGTTAGGGTCTGTAGAGGTTAGGGTCTGTAGGGGTTAGGGTCTGTAGAGGTTAGGGTCTGTAGGGGTTAGGGTCTGTAGAGGTTAGGGTCTGTAGGGGTTAGGGTCTGTAGAGGTTAGGGTCTGTAGAGGTCAGGGTCTGTAGAGGTTAGGGTCTGTAGAGGTCAGGGTCTGTAGAGGTCAGGGTCTGTAGAGGTTAGGGTCTGTAGGGGTTAGGGTCTGTAGAGGTTAGGGTCTGTAGGGGTTAGGGTCTATAGGGGTTAGGGTCTGTAGGGGTCTGTAGAGGTTAGGGTCTGTAGAGGTTAGGGTCTGTAGGGGTTAGGGTCTGTAGGGGTCTGTAGAGGTTAGGGTCTGTAGGGGTTAGGGTCTGTAGGGGTTAGGGTCTGTAGGGGTTAGGGTCTG
>NW_023493679.1:522500-562500 GCF_013265735.2 Oncorhynchus mykiss
TAACATCAGGTCAAGGGGAGTGGTCAACGCCAGATAACATCAGGTCAAGGGGAGTGGTCAACGCCAGATAACATCAGGTCAACACCAGATAACATCAGGTCAAGGGGCGTGGTCAACACCAGATAACATCAGGTCAAGGGGAGTGGTCAACGCCAGATAACATCAGGTCAAGGGGAGTGGTCAACACCAGATAACATCAGGTCAAGGGGTGTGGTCAACACCAGATAACATCAGGTCAAGGGGAGTGGTCAACGCCAGATAACATCAGGTCAAGGGGAGTGGTCAACACCAGATAACATCAGGTCAAGGGGAGTGGTCAACACCAGATAACATCAGGTCAAGGGGAGTGGTCAACACCAGATAACATCAGGTCAAGGGGAGTGGTCAACACCAGATAACATCAGGTCAAGGGGAGTGGTCAACACCAGATAACATCAGATCAAGGGGAGTGGTCAACGCCAGATAACATCAGGTCAACACCAGATAACATCAGGTCAAGGGGAGTGGTCAACACCAGATAACATCAGGTCAAGGGGAGTGGTCAACGCCAGATAACATCAGGTCAACACCAGATAACATCAGGTCAAGGGGAGTGGTCAACGCCAGATAACATCAGGTCAAGGGGAGTGGTCAACACCAGATAACATCAGGTCAAGGGGAGTGGTCAACGCCAGATAACATCAGGTCAAGGGGAGTGGTCAACACCAGATAACATCAGGTCAAGGGGAGTGGTCAACGCCAGATAACATCAGGTCAAGGGGAGTGGTCAACACCAGATAACATCAGGTCAAGGGGAGTGGTCAACACCAGATAACATCAGGTCAAGGGGAGTGGTCAACGCCAGATAACATCAGGTCAACACCAGATAACATCAGGACAAGGGGAGTGGTCAACACCTGATAACATCAGGTCAAGGGGAGTGGTCAACGCCAGATAACATCAGGTCAACACCAGATAACATCAGGTCAAGGGGAGTGGTCAACACCAGATAACATCAGGTCAAGGGGAGTGGTCAACACCAGATAACATCAGGTCAAGGGGAGTGGTCAACACCTGATAACATCAGGTCAAGGGGAGTGGTCAACGCCAGATAACATCAGGTCAACACCAGATAACATCAGGTCAAGGGGAGTGGTCAACACCAGATAACATCAGGTCAAGGGGAGTGGTCAACACCAGATAACATCAGGTCAAGGGGAGTGGTCAACGCCAGATAACATCAGGTCAAGGGGAGTGGTCAACGCCAGATAACATCAGGTCAAGGGGAGTGGTCAACACCAGATAACATCAGGTCAAGGGGAGTGGTCAACACCAGATAACATCAGGTCAAGGGGAGTGGTCAACGCCAGATAACATCAGGTCAACACCAGATAACATCAGGACAAGGGGAGTGGTCAACACCTGATAACATCAGGTCAAGGGGAGTGGTCAACGCCAGATAACATCAGGTCAACGCCAGATAACATCAGGTCAAGGGGAGTGGTCAACACCAGATAACATCAGGTCAAGGGGAGTGGTCAACACCAGATAACATCAGGTCAAGGGGAGTGGTCAACACCAGATAACATCAGGTCAAGGGGAGTGGTCAACGCCAGATAACATCAGGTCAACACCAGATAACATCAGGTCAAGGGGAGTGGTCAACACCAGATAACATCAGGTCAAGGGGAGTGGTCAACGCCAGATAACATCAGGTCAACACCAGATAACATCAGGTCAAGGGGAGTGGTCAACACCAGATGACATCAGGTCAAGGGGAGTGGTCAACACCAGATAACATCAGGTCAAGGGGAGTGGTCAACACCAGATAACATCAGGTCAAGGGGAGTGGTCAACACCAGATAACATCAGGTCAAGGGGAGTGGTCAACGCCAGATAACATCAGGTCAAGGGGAGTGGTCAACGCCAGATAACATCAGGTCAAGGGGAGTGGTCAACGCCAGATAACATCAGGTCAAGGGGAGTGGTCAACACCAGATAACATCAGGTCAAGGGGAGTGGTCAACACCAGATAACATCAGGTCAAGGGGAGTGGTCAACACCAGATAACATCAGGTCAAGGGGTGTGGTCAACACCAGATAACATCAGGTCAAGGGGCGTGGTCAACACCAGATAACATCAGGTCAAGGGGAGTGGTCAACACCAGATAACATCAGGTCAAGGGGAGTGGTCAATGCCAGATAACATCAGGTCAACACCAGATAACATCAGGTCAAGGGGCGTGGTCAACACCAGATAACATCAGGTCAAGGGGAGTGGTCAACACCAGATAACATCAGGTCAACACCAGATAACATCAGGTCAAGGGGAGAAGAAGGTCTGACTGGACAACAACAATCACTACAACATCACTACAACATCACTACATCATCACTACAACATCACTACAACATCACTACATCCAGTCACTACATCATCAATACATCCAGTCACTACAACATCACTACAACATCACTACATCCAGTCACTACATCATCACTACAACATCACTACAACATCACTACATCATCACTACATCATCAATACATCCAGTCACTACAACATCACTACAACATCACTACATCCAGTCACTACATCATCACTACAACATCACTACAACGTCACTACATCATCAATACATCCAGTCACTACAACATCACTACAACATCACTACATCATCAATACATCCAGTCACTACAACATCACTACAACATCACTACATCATCACTACATCCAGTCACTACAACATCACTACAACATCACTACATCCAGTCACTACATCATCAATACATCCAGTCACTACAACATCACTACATCATCAATACAACATCACTACATCATCACTACAACATCACTACATCATCAATACATCCAGTCACTACAACATCACTACATCATCACTACATCATCACTACAACATCACTACAACATCACTACATCATCACTACAACATCACTACATCATCAATACATCCAGTCACTACATCATCACTACAACATCACTACATCATCACTACAACATCACTACATCAACACTACAACATCACTACAACATCACTACATCCAGTCACTACAACATCACTACATCCAGTCACTACAACATCACTACATCATCAATACATCCAGTCACTACATCATCAATACATCCAGTCACTACAACATCACTACATCATCACTACAACATCACTACAACATCACTACATCCAGTCACTACAACATCACTACATCCAGTCACTACAACATCACTACATCATCAATACATCCAGTCACTACATCATCAATACATCCAGTCACTACAACATCACTACAACATCACTACATCCAGTCACTACAACATCACTACAACATCACTACATCATCACTACAACATCACTACAACATCACTACATCATCACTACAACATCACTACAACATCACTACAACATCACTACAACATCAATACATCCAGTCACTACAACATCACTACAACATCACTACATCCAGTCACTACAACATCACTACAACGTCACTACATCATCAATACATCCAGTCACTACAACATCACTACATCATCACTACATCATCACTACAACATCACTACATCATCACTACAACATCACTACAACATCACTACAACATCACTACATCCAGTCACTACAACATCACTACATCCAGTCACTACAACATCACTACATCATCAATACATCCAGTCACTACATCATCAATACATCCAGTCACTACAACATCACTACAACATCACTACATCATCACTACAACATCACTACATCCAGTCACTACAACATCACTACAACATCACTACATCATCACTACAACATCACTACAACATCACTACATCCAGTCACTACAACATCACTACAACATCACTACATCATCACTACAACATCACTACATCATCAATACATCCAGTCACTACAACATCACTACATCATCAATACATCCAGTCACTACATCATCAATACATCTAGTCACTACATCCAGTCACTACAACATCACTACATCATCACTACAACATCACTACATCATCACTACATCATCAATACATCCAGTCACTACAACATCACTACATCATCACTACAACATCACTACATCATCAATACATCCAGTCACTACAACATCACTACAACATCACTACATCATCAATACATCCAGTCAATATTGTATTGACGTCTCTCACCCCCCCCTACCTGATGTCCCCCCCCACCTACCTGACGTCTCTCACCCCCCCCCCCCCCCCCCCCCCCCCACCTGATGTCCCCCCCCCCCCCCCACACACCACCCGCCTCCCACCCCTACCTGACGTCTCTGAGGATGTGTTTCTCAGGTCCTGTCTTGTGGCAGAGTCCATTGCTCTCCATGACAGAGTAGTGTAGTCTGGAGAAGGAGACGGTTGGACCAGGTACCTGGAACATCACCTCTGGATCATCTGCTGCTGGGCTGCCTGACTCACCATTCTGGGGCTTAGACATCCTCCTCACCGAGAGAGAGGGAAGGAGAGAGACAGAGAGACAGGGAGATAGAGAGAGAGGAGGTAGAGAGAGAGAGAGAGACAGAGAGAGAGAGAGAGAGACAGAGAGAGAGACAGGGAGAGAGAGAGAGAGAGAGAGAGAGACAGACAGACAGACAGACAGACAGACAGACAGACAGACAGACAGAGACAGACAGAGAGAGAGAGAAAGAAGGGAACGGAGAAGAAATGATGTTAGATAGATAAAGAGACAGACAGAGAGAGAGGAGTTGTCTGCTGCAGTAGCTATCTAACCTATGTTCTAACTTCAAGGTAACGTATCCCAGATTGCCCTGCCCAAGCCTCTTTACGCCCCCTGTCAACCAATCACACAGGGGCATGGGTGTGGCCACGCCCTACCAGAGGGCAGGATGTTGAACTTTGAACCTTGGCCTTGACAGCGCAGGGGCATTGATAACAGGAGAGCACGTGCAACAAACACCTGTCTTCACCAATGATGTATATATAAACTCTAGATTGCTGACGCTATGTATTTGCAACTGAGTGGCTTGAAGCGACCGGTCGGCCATATTGGAACTCCCCGGTAGGAGCAGTCCTCCATAGGAATGACTGGAATTACATTTTTCAATGACAGAATTATATACTCAGATACTTAAAAGGAAAATGCTTAAATACTATATATATGTATATTTGTTATTTTAATGTTTATCATAATATAATTTAAAAGTATCCATTAAGGTATCTACAGAATAAACGTGTCAAAAGCGAATGTAGACATTAATAAATTAATTTCTATTAGCTTCCAGTGAAGGAGGAATACCAAGATGGAGGCACGGTGGCTTCACTACAGCGCACCCTATCAGTCATCTAGTGTATTTAGTAGTAACAGAGCCCTACAGTAGAGGTGTAGACATAATAAATGTAGCAACAGAACCCCACAGTAGAGGTGTAGACATTAATAAATGTAGTAACAGAACCCCACAGTAGAGGTGTAGACATAATAAATGTAGTAACAGAACCCCACAGTAGAGGTGTAGACATAATAAATGTAGTAACAGAACCCCACAGTAGAGGTGTAGACATTAATAAATGTAGTAACAGAACCCCACAGTAGAGGTGTAGACATAATAAATGTAGTAACAGAACCCCACAGTAGAGGTGTAGACATAATAAATGTAGTAACAGAACCCCACAGTAGAGGTGTAGACATTAATAAATGTAGTAACAGAACCCCACAGTAGAGGTGTAGACATAATAAATGTAGTAACAGAACCCCACAGTAGAGGTGTAGACATAATAAATGTAGTAACAGAACCCCACAGTAGAGGTGTAGACATCATAAATGTAGTAACAGAGCCCCACAGTAGAGGTGTAGACATAATACATGTAGTAGCAGAGCCCCACAGTAGAGGTGTAGACATCATAAATGTAGTAACAGAACCCCACAGTAGAGGTGTAGACATAATAAATGTAGTAACAGAACCCCACAGTAGAGGTGTAGACATTAATAAATGTAGTAACAGAACCCCACAGTAGAGGTGTAGACATTAATAAATGTAGTAACAGAACCCCACAGTAGAGGTGTAGACATAATAAATGTAGTAACAGAACCCCACAGTAGAGGTGTAGACATAATAAATGTAGTAACAGAACCCCACAGTAGAGGTGTAGACATAATAAATGTAGTAACAGAACCCCACAGTAGAGGTGTAGACATCATAAATGTAGTAACAGAACCCCACAGTAGAGGTGTAGACATAATAAATGTAGTAACAGAACCCCACAGTAGAGGTGTAGACATTAATACATGTAGTAACAGAACCCCACAGTAGAGGTGTAGACATTAATAAATGTAGTAACAGAACCCCACAGTAGAGGTGTAGACATCATAAATGTAGTAACAGAACCCCACAGTAGAGGTGTAGACATAATAAATGTAGTAACAGAACCCCACAGTAGAGGTGTAGACATAATACATGTAGTAACAGAACCCCACAGTAGAGGTGTAGACATAATACATGTAGTAACAGAACCCCACAGTAGAGGTGTAGACATTAATAAATGTAGTAACAGAACCCCACAGTAGAGGTGTAGACATTAATAAATGTAGTAACAGAACCCCACAGTAGAGGTGTAGACATTAATAAATGTAGTAACAGAACCCCACAGTAGAGGTGTAGACATTAATAAATGTAGTAACAGAACCCCACAGTAGAGGTGTAGACATAATACATGTAGTAACAGAACCCCACAGTAGAGGTGTAGACATAATACATGTAGTAACAGAACCCCACAGTAGAGGTGTAGACATTAATAAATGTAGTAACAGAACCCCACAGTAGAGGTGTAGACATTAATAAATGTAGTAACAGAACCCCACAGTAGAGGTGTAGACATTAATAAATGTAGTAACAGAACCCCACAGTAGAGGTGTAGACATAATAAATGTAGTAGCAGAACCCCACAGTAGAGGTGTAGACATAATAAATGTAGTAACAGAACCCCACAGTAGAGGTGTAGACATAATAAATGTAGTAACAGAACCCCACAGTAGAGGTGTAGACATAATAAATGTAGTAACAGAACCCCACAGTAGAGGTGTAGACATAATAAATGTAGTAACAGAACCCCACAGTAGAGGTGTAGACATAATAAATGTAGTAACAGAACCCCACAGTAGAGGTGTAGACATAATAAATGTAGTAACAGAACCCCACAGTAGAGGAGGAGTAGTACCAAGATGGCTGAGTGGTGGCTTCAACACAGCGCCCCCTGTCAGTCATCTAGTGTATTTAGATGGCTGAGTGGTGGCTCCAACACAGCGCCCCCTGTCAGTCATCTAGTGTATTTAGATGGCTGAGTGGTGGCTCCAACACAGCGCCCCCTGTCAGTCATCTAGTGTATTTAGATGGCTGAGTGGTGGCTTCAACACAGCGCACCCTGTCAGTCATCTAGTGTATTTAGATGGCTGAGTGGTGGCTCCAACACAGCGCCCCCTGTCAGTCATCTAGTGTATTTAGATGGCTGAGTGGTGGCTCCAACACAGCGCCCCCTGTCAAAGACACATTTCTCCATGCAAACTCTCATCAACAAGTATCAAGTAACCTAGCAAGTACATATTATAGCCTCTTTTCTTTTCTCGTGTAAGTAATTGATATTGTGTAATTCCCATGTGTATTTTTGTTAAGTATTTTACAAATGACCTAGCTAACTACCTTAGTATTTTCACATTACTATAATTTTTGGTAAATTTACCCTTTGGATTTTGTATTGAAATAGCTAACGTTAGGTCTCTCCGTCGATCAGACGTATGTTGCTGTGCTATATACCGGGTTGTAACCACTTACTTCGATAAGTACACATGTGCATTTTATAAATAAAATAAAAAATAATAAAAGTAATTTGTGTAACTTTTTTAATGTGGTGACATGCTAGCTACCATTAGCCCACCAGGGAAGGGATATTTATCTAGCTGGTTAATGCTGACTCACCGTTCGTATTGTAATGAAGCAGGTCTCGAACCCTCGACCTTCTAGCCCTTATTAATTAAACCCCAGGGTTCGTTACACTCATCCCTCCATTTTCAAAGAGCGCGTCCTCGCGCTAGCTTGCGAACACTACGTCTTTTTACAGGAACGCGCGCGCGCACACTCTCACCGGACAAGCACGCGCACTGTCGTGGCTGTAAGAGTCCGATACCACTTCGTTACAGTAGAGAGAGAGAGATAAATAAAGCCCTTGAATAAAGCCCTTGAATTGAATTGAATTGAGAGAGGCCGCAGCAGATAGGGACGTTGTTCCAGCTGTAGTGCCGCAGTGACACCACTGTTCTGTGTGGAGTCAGACACGCCAGCTTTACGTTAGTCCGGGAACCATGGCAACGACAGTTGGTTAGCTAGCGTGTCGCCGCTTAGAAAAGGTCTGACTGCACGAACGGTAAGCTAATGTTAACTAACTAGCTTAGCTAAATATTGCCTGGTGGGTTAGCTAGTTAGGTACCATGGTTGGCTAGCTAGTTATAGGTACCATGGTTGGCTAGTAAATTAGGTACCTTGGTTGGCTAGTAAGTTAGGTACCTTGGTTGGCTAGTAAGTTAGGTACCTTGGTTGGCTAGTTAGCTATGTACCTTGGTTGGCTAGTAAGTTAGGTACCTTGGTTGGCTAGTAAGTTAGGTACCTTGGTTGGCTAGTTAGCTATGTACCTTGGTTGGCTAGTAAGTTAGGTACCTTGGTTGGCTAGTAAATTAGGTACCATTGTTGGCTACATTAGCTAAGGTTGGCTAGTTAGTTAGGTACCATGGTTGGCTAGTAAGTTAGGTACCTTGGTTGGCTAGTTAGCTATGTACCTTGGTTGGCTAGTAAGTTAGGTACCTTGGTTGGCTAGTAAATTAGGTACCTTGGTTGGCTAGTAAGTTAGGTACCTTGGTTGGCTAGTAAGTTAGGTACCTTGGTTGGCTAGTTAGTTAGGTACCTTGGTTGGCTAGTAAGTTAGGTACCTTGGTTGGCTAGTTGGCTACATTAGCTAAGGTTGGCTAGTTAGTTAGGTACCATGGTTGGCTAGTAAGTTAGGTACCTTGGTTGGCTAGTTAGCTATGTACCTTGGTTGGCTAGTAAGTTAGGTACCTTGGTTGGCTAGTAAGTTAGGTACCTTGGTTGGCTAGTTAGTTAGGTACCTTGGTTGGCTAGTTAGTTAGGTACCATGGTTGGCTAGTTAGTTAGGTACCTTGGTTGGCTAGTAAGTTAGGTACCTTGGTTGGCTAGTTAGCTATGTACCTTGGTTGGCTAGTAAGTTAGGTACCTTGGTTGGCTAGTAAATTAGGTACCATTGTTGGCTACATTAGCTAAGGTTGGCTAGTTAGTTAGGTACCATGGTTGGCTAGTAAGTTAGGTACCTTGGTTGGCTAGTTAGCTATGTACCTTGGTTGGCTAGTAAGTTAGGTACCTTGGTTGGCTAGTAAATTAGGTACCTTGGTTGGCTAGTAAGTTAGGTACCTTGGTTGGCTAGTAAGTTAGGTACCTTGGTTGGCTAGTTAGTTAGGTACCTTGGTTGGCTAGTAAGTTAGGTACCTTGGTTGGCTAGTTGGCTACATTAGCTAAGGTTGGCTAGTTAGTTAGGTACCATGGTTGGCTAGTAAGTTAGGTACCTTGGTTGGCTAGTTAGCTATGTACCTTGGTTGGCTAGTAAGTTAGGTACCTTGGTTGGCTAGTAAGTTAGGTACCTTGGTTGGCTAGTTAGTTAGGTACCTTGGTTGGCTAGTTAGTTAGGTACCATGGTTGGCTAGTTAGTTAGGTACCTTGTTTGGCTAGTTGGCTACATTAGCTAAGGTTGGCTAGTTAGTTAGGTACCATTGTTGGCTAGTTAGTTAGCTACCATGGTTGGCTAGTTAGTTAGGTACCTTGGTTGGCTAGCTAGTTAGGTACCATGGTTGGTTGGCTAGTTAGTTAGGTACCTTGGTTGGCTAGTTAGTTAGGTACCATGGTTGGTTGGCTAGTTAGTTAGGTACCTTGGTTGGCTAGTTAGTTAGGTACCTTGGTTGTCTAGTTAGTTAGGTACCATGGTTGGTTGGCTAGTTAGTTAGGTACCATGGTTGGTTGGCTAGTTAGTTAGGTACCTTGGTTGGCTGGTTAGTTAGGTACCTTGGTTGGCTAGTTAGTTAGGTACCATGGTTGGCTAGTTAGTTAGGTACCATGGTTGGTTGGCTAGTTAGTTAGGTACCTTGGTTGGCTAGTTAGTTAGGTACCTTGGTTACTTTAACGATGTTACTTTAGTTGGCTGCTTGTATGTAATATAAATTATTCTGGGAGTCTAGTGTGTGTAATATAAATTATTCTGGGAGTGTAGTGTATGTAATATAAATTATTCTGGGAGTCTAGTGTGTGTAATATAAATTATTCTGGGAGTCTAGTGTGTGTAATATAAATTATTCTGGGAGTCTAGTGTGTGTAATATAAATTATTCTGGGAGTCTAGTGTGTGTAATATACATTATTCTGGGAGTCTAGTGTATGTAATATAAATTATTCTGGGAGTCTAGTGTGTGTAATATAAATTATTCTGGGAGCCTAGTGTGTGTAATATACATTATTCTGGGAGCCTAGTGTGTGTAATATACATTATTCTGGGAGTCTAGTGTGTGTAATATAAATTATTTACAGTTCACTGTTGTAAAACCTATTTACAAGATATTTACAGATGTTCACTGTTGGGATCCCAGACCATCCAGGATCCCAGACCGTCTGGTGAGGGGCACCCAGGATTCCAGACCGTTCGGTGAGGGGCACCCAGGATCCCAGACCGTCTGGTGAGGGGCACCCAGGATCCCAGACCGTCTGGTGAGGGGCACCCAGGATCCCAGACCGTTCGGTGAGGGGCACCCAGGATCCCAGACCGTCTGGTGAGGGGCACCCAGGATCCCAGACCGTCTGGTGAGGGGCACCCAGGATCCCAGACCGTCTGGTGAGGGGCACCCAGGATCCCAGACCGTTCGGTGAGGGGCACCCAGGATCCCAGACCGTCTGGTGAGGGGCACCCAGGATCCCAGACTGTCCGGTGAGGGGCACCCAGGACCCCAGACCGTCTGGTGAGGGGCACCCAGGATCCCAGACCGTCCGGTGAGGCACCCAGACCGTCTGGTGAGGGGCACCCAGGATCCCAGACCGTCCGGTGAGGCACCCAGACTGTCTGGTGAGGGGCACCCAGGATCCCAGACCGTCTGGTGAGGGGCACCCAGGATCCCAGACCCTGTGACCACAAAGCCCTGACTCTTGCACATCCATCCCTGTAGCCATTTTGAATTCCTTGATGCCCCTCCCTCTTTGTCATCTGTCCCCCACTTTATAGACAGTTTTTGTCCCCATAAACTTTTAATTAATAACTTGGGATTTTAACACTTGACATAGCAATCATAATAGTGGGAAGGAGCCTACAGATCCAGACTGTGTGAGGGCGTGTACCACTCAGAATAAATAAATACTGTGCCTTTTGAAGATTTTGTCTCTTGTCATGAAAACTATACTGAACAGAAAATATGTAAAGTGTTGGTCCAATGTTTCATGAGCTGAAAAAAAATAATATTCCAGAAATGTTCCATATTTCTCTAAACAAAATTGTGCACAAATTTGTTTCCATCACCTGTTAGTGAGTATTTCTCCTTTATCAAGATAATCCATCCACCTGACAGGTGTGGTATATCAATAAACTGATTAAACAGCATGATCATTACACAGGTGCACCTTCCGCTGGGGACAATAACAGCATGATCATTACACAGGTGCACCTTCCGCTGGGGACAATAACAGCATGATCATTACACAGGTGCACCTTCCGCTGGGGACAATAACATCATGATCATTACACAGGTGCACCTTCCGCTGGGGACAATAACAGCATGATCATTACACAGGTGCACCTTCCGCTGGGGACAATAACAGCATGATCATTACACAGGTGCACCTTCCGCTGGGGACAACATCATGATCATTACACAGGTGCACCTTCCGCTGGGGACAATAACATCATGATCATTACACAGGTGCACCTTCCGCTGGGGACAATAACAGCATGACCATTACAGAGGTGCACCTTCCGCTGGGGACAAAAACAGGTCACTCTAAAATGTGCAGTTTTGTCACACATCACAAATGCCACTGATGTCTCATGTTTGGAGGGAGCGTGCAATTGGCATGCTGACTGCAGGAATGTCCACCAGAGCTGTTGCATGAGATTTTAATGTTCAATTCTCTACCTTAAGCCGCCTCCCATGTTGTTTTAGATCATTTGGCGTTACCTCCAACCGGACAGAAACCACAGACCACGTGTAACCATGCCAGCCCAGGATCTCCACATCCGGCCTCTTCACCTGCAGGATTGTCTGAGACCAGCCACCCGAACAGCTGATGAAACTTGGGGTGGCAGGGTAGCCTAGTGGTTAGAGCATTGGACTAGTAACCAAAAGTTCAAATCCCCGAGCTGACAAGGTACAAATCTGTCGTTCTGCCCCTGAACAGGCAGTTAACCCAACTAGGCCGTCATTGAAAATAAGAATTTGTTCTTAACTGACTTGCCTAGTTAAATAAAGGTTAAATAAAAAATAAAGTAATTCTGATTCTGATGGCCAGACAGATAGTGGTCTTCTCCACATGGCCAGACTGATAGTGGTCTTCTCTACATGGCCAGACTGATAGTGGTCTTCTCTACATGGCCAGACTGATAGTGGTCTTCTCCACATGGCCAGACTGATAGTGGTCTTCTCCACATGGCCAGACTGATAGTGGTCTTCTCCACATGGCCAGACTGATAGTGGTCTTCTCTACATGGCCAGACTGACAGTGGTCTTCTCCACATGGCCAGACTGATAGTGGTCTTCTCTACATGGCCAGACTGATAGTGGTCTTCTCTACATGGCCAGACTGACAGTGGTCTTCTCCACATGGCCAGACTGATAGTGGTCTTCTCCCCTTTTCAAGGCTCTTATGCTCATCCTTGATCAAATCGATGAGGTCTGAAGTAGACGCCCAATGTCAACATACTGTACAAACAGTTATCTAGGCTAAGGAATACAACGTTGTGTTTTCATCTACTGCTCTGCTAACTAGCTAGCTAAAGTCTAATACACTTAGACTATGGGATGGATGCATTAATTTATCCTTTCATACAGTTGTTATGCTAACTAGCTAGCTAAAGTCTAAAACGCTTAGACTATGGGATGGATGCATTAATTTATCCTTTCATACAGTTGTTATGCTAACTAGCTAGCTAAAGTCTAAAACGCTTAGACTATGGGATGGATGCATTAATTTACCCTTTCATACAGTTAAAATGCTAACTAGCTAAAGTCTATAACACTTAGACTATGGGATGGATGCATTAATGTTCCCTTTCATACAGTTGTTATGCTAACTAGCTAGCTAAAGTCTAAAACGCTTAGACTATGGGATGGATGCATTAATGTTCCCTTTCATACAGTTGTTATGCTAACTAGCTAAAGTGTGGTCAGTGTCTGAGATTGAACAGTAGTAGATGTTTGACCTCTGTCATTGCCAACAAAGGGTATATAACAAAGTATTGAGTTAAACTTTTGTTATTGACCAAATACTTATTTTCCACCATAATTTGCAAATAAATTCATTAAAAATCCTACAATGTGATTTTCTGGATTTATTTTCTTCTCATTTTGTCTGTCATAGTTGAAGTGTACCTATGATGAAAATTACAGGCCTCTCTCATCTTTTTAAGTGGGAGAACTTGCACAATTGGTGGCTGACTAAATACTTTTTTGCCCCACTGTACATATATATATATATATACATGCTAAGAGTGCAAAGCTGTCATCAAGGCAAAGGATGGCGACTTTGAAGAATCTAAATTAGAATCTATATTATAAATGTATTTTGATTTGTTTCAACACTTTTTTTTTGGTTACTAAATGTAAAAAATTGTAAAAAATAAAGAAAAACCTTTGAATGATTAGGTCCAAACTTTTGACTGGTACTTTATATATATATATATATATATACTCTGAGTTCCTGATGACTATTTCCGTTATGGCGGGGTGGCAGGTAGCCTAGTGGTTAGAGTGTTGGGCCAGTAACCGAAAGGTTGCTAGATTGAATCCCCGAGCTGACAAGGTAAAAATCTGTCATTCTGCCCCTGAACAGGGCAGTTCCTAGGCTGTCATTTTAAATAAGAATTAGTTCTTAACTGACTTGCCTAGTTAAATTTTAAAAATCTATAAAAAATTGCCATTTTAACCAGATTTGACCCTTGAAACCCCTTTTTAAAATTGCCTTAAAAATCTAAATGTCAGCTGTTATCTGGCCTAACTTTATGGATCTAACATTATTGTTTGATCTAGCATGGATGACGAGCTGTAACAAGCAAACAAAAAAATAAATCACTTTGTCCAGGTTGGCTGGTCTACTAAAGGGGGTCATTTATTTTTTATTTTTTAATTATTGGGCTACTTTCTGACTGTAGGCCAGAATTTGAGGCTAAATAATATAGTTTGTAAACTTCCAGCCGCGCGGATAGTTATCCGAGATCTTTGGTACGTCCCTACCCTAACAAATCCTAACAAACCTGAGCATAACCTTAACCGTGTTAAACGTCAACTTGCATAGGGGTAAGGCCATCCACAAGGAACCTGATAAGACGGCTCCCTCTGGACAGACACCGTTTGACAGTCAAAGGAGGAGGGGGGGGCGGGATCAACATTGTTGTTCTATGACGTATCTCTTCCCTTTTACATCCAATGAAGACTTGAGAATAATTCGCAGAACCACGCCCTAAGCAACCACTGCAGGCCAATCGTTTTTAAGCATGGTGAGAGAAAAGGCGGGGTTTCAGTTAACAAGCATGTTGACATGTGTTTTTTTTAAAGAGATTCTCTCAGTCGACGACTCCTTCAGTTTGTTTAGTACCGGGGCGACCAGCGTTTAGACACCCGATGTTTTCACAATGCGGATCTAACTTCAACAACAGCTGGGCTTTTTAAAATTATTATTTTTTTAGCGTTTCCACGGCTAGTTACCAATCCATCCGATTAGTATTCACATCTATAAGGAAGTTTTAAACGGGAGGGTGGGGGGGGGGTACCCACATATAATAAACCGTAACGTAATAGACGCTTAATTGCGATTTATTATTATGGAGGAGAAGAAGGAGAAGGAGGGCGAAGCGGAGATCCAGGAGCACGGTCCCGAACATTGGTTCTCCAAATGGGAGCGGCAGTGTTTGGCCGAAGCCGAGCGACAGGAGCCGAGCGACGACGAGTCGGAGCAAAGTCAGCAAAAACTATGGCATCTTTTCCAAAATTCAGCCACTGCGGTCGCACAGCTATACAAAGGTCCGGAATAATACTTCATTAACAACTAGTATTAGCTCATTGAGATAGCTGACACTTAGCATTACAAAAAAAAGCTATCAGATAGACTCGAGTGGCAAGGCAAACAAAGGACATTAAGGCGATCTAGTTTGCTGTTTTGTTTGGCAACCATTTTAGACCCTACTTGTAGTCCTATTCGTTTTATATATTAGCTACATTTCTAACTAACATTGTCTAAGAATAATGTACAGATTGTCATTTTTAAACCCCCCCTGATGAGTTATCTAGTTGTCAGGTCCAGGAACAGTACTGTAGCTGTAGCTCGGGAACTAACTAAAGATATCATAGATATACAACGTTTAATATATTTTGACCTCTCTACATCGTTCAAGTGATTTGATTTGCATTACTTTGTTTAATCATTTCATTTTTGTTTTTATTAATGTCGAGTTTTGACAATTTTTTTTGTCTCGAGTTAACTTTGCAGTCCGACCGTAACGCAGAACAAAATGGCGAAGCGCAGGGAGGAGTTGTGTTGAAAATAACTATTTTATTATTATCATTATTATTAACCACCACCAAGCTGTTTCTGTTTTTGTCTGACCCTCGGTCCTCTTGGCACATTCACAACACTTGACCATTCACCTTGTCTGGTCAATCAATTTAAAAGCGACGAGGTGAATTATTATAACGCTGATCAATGCGTTACTAGGACAAAATGGCGATTGGGTTATGACTAATGTTATTTATCCGACTTAGTGTATAGTTGTTGTTCTACCAGTTTATCACAATATTGAGGGTGTATTCTACATCCACGTCTCTAGTGAAACAACCACTATGCCGTGATAACTAGATTAGTTTTGCCCGTTTTTTTGGCCCAAGCCAGTGTTCAGCTAACTAGATAACTGTCGCCTGGTTTCTTTGCCATAGGTTTGGTCTTAAGGCATATAAACACAGTGAAGTCAGACTGATGCAGCTCAGTCAGACAAAATGGCGTTGCTTAGCCAAGTTGAAGGGTCAAAGTAGAGAAAGTTGTCTATTCAAAGTTATACGGGCCTGGGAAAAAAAAGTCGCAGTCTTTGCCAGACGATGTCGTATGTTAGACACAAGCATGGAATTAATGGCATGTATTGGTTTTGTGAATGTCAAGTTGCTCCGGTTGTTAAAATTTTCCTTTTGTGTGTGTGTTTTCAGACAGAGTTTGTCAACAGCAGGGTCTGTCTCTCTGGGTTCCCTTCCAGAACGCAGCTACTGCCGTCACCAACCTATACAAAGGTAACTAAACGCTGAGTTTAACTTGTTTTATTGGGCGTTTTTGTCTTGTGGCTGTGTGACACACTGTTGAGTTGTCTGTGTTTTTACCAGGCTAGGGTTTCCCTGGGGTGACACTCGGACGAACGACCACACAGTCTACCACCCTAACCCTTCCCCTCCTCTCTTCCCTAGCCACACACCCATACTCCGTGCTGTAGCTAGACCACCAGGGTCCTGTTCACTGAGGAGGAAATGGAAGAGAACGTTCCGATGTGGGGAACCTGTCCAATAGAAAATGCTCGTTTTTGTTTTCCGTTGCAAAATGCTTTCTACGTTGTGTACTGTTAAATACAACCCTGTGTGTGGGGGGGGGGGGGGGTTGAGCTCAGTTTCAATGCTATTACTGCAGTAAGTCATTTTGGAAACGTCTTGGAGACTAATGCTACCAGCTATTACTGCAGTAAGTCATTATGGAAACGTCTTGGAGACTAATTCTACCTGCTATTAGCGTAGTAAGTCATTATGTAAACGTCTTGGAGACTAATGCTACCTGTTATTACCACAGTAAGTCATTATGGAAACGTCTTGGAGACTAATGCTACCTGCTATTACCACAGTAAGTCATTATGGAAACGTCTTGGAGACTAATGCTACCTGTTATTACCACAGTAAGTCATTATGGAAACGTCTTGGAGACTAATGCTACCTGCTATTACCACAGTAAGTCATTATGGAAACGTCTTGGAGACTAATGCTACCTGCTATTAGCGTAGTAAGTCATTATGGAAACGTCTTGGAGACTAATGCTATGGACCCTGCTTCTGACTGACTGGTCTGCTATGGACACTGCTACTGACTGACTGGTCTGCTATGGACACTGCTACTGACTGACTGGTCTGCTACTGACTGACTGGTCTGCTATGGACACTGCTTCTGACTGACTGGTCTGCTATGGACACTGCTACTGACTGACTGGTCTGCTATGGACACTGCTACTGACTGACTGGTCTGCTATGGACACTGCTACTGACTGACTGGTCTGCTATGGACACTGCTACTGACTGACTGGTCTGCTACTGACTGACTGGTCTGCTATGGACACTGCTACTGACTGACTGGTCTGCTATGGACACTGCTACTGACTGACTGGTCTGCTATGGACACTGCTACTGACTGACTGGTCTGCTATGGACACTGCTACTGACTGACTGGTCTGCTATGGACACTGCTACTGACTGACTGGTCTGCTATGGACACTGCTACTGACTGACTGGTAAACTGGTGAAACCTGCCCCCCCCCAATCCAACCTCTCACAGAGTCACTAGAGTCCCACCAGCGGAGCTATGAGTTGGGGGTCCAGCGGGCGTACCAGCGTCGTAACAAAGACATGAAACCTGCCCCCCCCCCAATCCAACCTCTCACCCTCTCTCTCCCTCTCCCCCCCACTCACAGAGTCACTAGAGTCCCACCAGCGGAGCTATGAGTTGGGGGTCCAGCGGGCGTACCAGCGTCGTAACAAAGACATGAAACCTGCCCCCCCCCCCCCCCCCCCAATCCAACCTCTCACCCTCTCTCTCCCTCTCCCCCCCCCTCACAGAGTCACTAGAGTCCCACCAACGGAGCTATGAGTTGGGGGTCCAGCGGGCCTACCAGCGTCGTAACAAAGACGTGCTGGCCTGGGTGAAGAAGAGGAGGAGAAACATCAGGAGGGAGGACCTCATCAGCTTTTTGTGTGGCAAGGCCCCGCCCCCACGCAACCCCCGTCGCGACGCACAGACACCCAAACACGGCCACGCCCTCTCTGTGATGTCACCCGGCAGGCCGCCGTCCACAGAGAGCGGGTCGTCTGTCGAGGCTGACCTGCAGCCCTTCAGAGAGGCCATCGCACTGCACGGTGAGACAGACACACACACTGCACAGTGACACAGACACACACACACTGCACAGTGAGACAGACACACACACTGCACAGTGAGACAGACACACACACACTGCACAGTGAGACAGACACACACACACTGCACAGTGAGACAGACACACACACACTGCACAGTGAGACAGACACACACACACTGCACAGTGAGACAGACACACACACACTGCACAGTGAGACAGACACACACACACTGCACAGTGAGACAGACACACACACACTGCACAGTGAGACAGACACACACACACTGCACAGTGAGACAGACACACACACACTGCACAGTGAGACAGACACACACACACTGTACAGTGAGACAGACACACACACACTGCACAGTGAGACAGACACACACACACTGCACAGTGAGACAGACACACACACACTGCACAGTGAGACAGACACACACACACTGCACAGTGAGACAGACACACACACACTGCACAGTGAGACAGACAGACACACACACACTGCACAGTGAGACAGACACACACACACTGCACAGTGAGACAGACAGACACACACTGTACAGTGAGACAGACACACACACTGTACAGTGAGACAGACACACACACTGTACAGTGAGACAGACAGACACACACACACTGCACGGTGAGACAGACAGACTGCACGGTGAGACAGACAGACACACACACACTGCACGGTGTGACAGACAGACAGACACGCACACTGCACGGTGAGACAGACAGACAGACACACACACTGCACGGTGAGACAGACAGACAGACACTGCACGGTGAGACAGACAGACACACACGCTGCACGGTGAGACAGACAGACAGACACACACGCTGCACGGTGAGACAGACAGACAGACACACACGCTGCACGGTGAGACAGACAGACACACACGCTGCACGGTGAGACAGACAGACACACACACTGCACGGTGAGACAGACAGACAGACACACTGCACGGTGAGGCAGACAGACAGACAGACACACACGCTGCACGGTGAGACAGACAGACAGACACACTGCACGGTGAGGCAGACAGACAGACAGACACACACGCTGCATGGTGAGACAGACAGACAGACAGACACACACGCTGCATGGTGAGACAGACAGACAGACACACTGCACGGTGAGACAGACAGACACACACACTGCACGGTGAGACAGACAGACAGACACACTGCACGGTGAGACAGACAGACAGACAGACACACACGCTGCACGGTGAGACAGACAGACACACACGCTGCACGGTGAGACAGACAGACAGACACACACGCTGCACGGTGAGACAGACAGACAGACAGACACGCTGCACGGTGAGACAGACAGACACACTGCACGGTGAGACAGACAGACAGACACACACACTGCACGGTGAGACAGACAGACAGACACACACACACGCTGCACGGTGAGACAGACAGACACACACGCTGCACGGTGAGACAGACAGACACACACGCTGCACGGTGAGACAGACAGACAGACACGCTGCACGGTGAGGCAGACAGACAGACACGCTGCACGGTGAGGCAGACAGACAGACACACTGCACGGTGAGACAGACAGACAGACACGCTGCACGGTGAGACAGACAGACACGCTGCACGGTGAGACAGACAGACAGACACGCTGCACGGTGAGACAGACAGACAGACAGACACGCTGCACGGTGAGGCAGACAGACAGACACGCTGCACGGTGAGGCAGACAGACAGACACGCTGCACGGTGAGACAGACAGACAGACACACTGCACGGTGAGACAGACAGACACACTGCACGGTGAGACAGACAGACAGACACACTGCACGGTGAGACAGACAGACAGACACACTGCACGGTGAGACAGACAGACAGACACACTGCACGGTGAGACAGACAGACAGACACACTGCACGGTGAGGCAGACAGACAGACACGCACGGTGAGACAGACAGACAGACACACTGCACGGTGAGACAGACAGACAGACACACACGCTGCACGGTCAGACAGACAGACAGACACACTGCACGGTGAGACAGACAGACAGACGCACTGCACGGTGAGGCAGACAGACAGACACACTGCACGGTGAGGCAGACAGACAGACACACTGCACGGTGAGACAGACAGACAGACACACTGCACGGTGAGGCAGACAGACAGACACGCTGCACGGTGAGACAGACAGACAGACAGACAGAGACACACAGTGCACGGTGAGACAGACAGACAGACACACACGCTGCACGGTGAGACAGACAGACAGACAGACACACACGCTGCACGGTGAGACAGACAGACAGACAGACACACACGCTGCACGGTGAGACAGACAGACAGACACACTGCACGGTGAGGCAGACAGACAGACACGCTGCACGGTGAGACAGACAGACAGACACACACACTGCACGGTGAGACAGACAGACAGACACACTGCACGGTGAGGCAGACAGACAGACACACTGCACGGTGAGACAGACAGACAGACAGACACACTGCACGGTGAGGCAGACAGACAGACACACTGCACGGTGAGACAGACAGACACACACACTGCACGGTGAGGCAGACAGACAGACAGACAGACAGACACACACACTGCACGGTGAGACAGACAGACAGACAGACAGACAGACACACACGCTGCACGGTGAGACAGACAGACAGACACACACGCTGCACGGTGAGACAGACAGACAGACACACACGCTGCACGGTGAGACAGACAGACAGACACACACACTGCACGGTGAGACAGACAGACAGACGGACACACACGCTGCACGGTGAGACAGACAGACAGACAGACTACGTTGAGACAGACAGACACACACACACACACTGCACGGTGAGACAGACACACACACACACTGCACGGTGAGACAGACAGACAGACAGACACACACACTTCACGGTGAGACAGACAGACAGACACACACACTGCACGGTGAGACAGACAGACACGCACACTGCACGGTGAGACAGACAGACACGCACACTGCACAGTTAGGCGGCTGAACCTCTTCAGTAGTCAGGAACAGGCCCTTACGAGGCCTCTATCAACTACTCCCACCACAGTCCATATCGTTCATGGAACCAGGGCTGTATTGATGCATCATTCAAACGACCGCATAGCCAGCTAGCTACCTAGCCAAACACTGACTGACTGGCCATTAGCCCAGCTAGCTACCTAGCCAAACACTGACTGACTGGCCATTAGCCCAGCTAGCTACCTAGCCAAACACTGACTGACTGGCCATTAGTCCAGCTAGCTACCTAGCCAAACACTGACTGACTGGCCATTAGCCCAGCTAGCTACCTAGCCAAACACTGACTGACTGGCCATTAGTCCAGCTAGCTACCTAGCCAAACACTGACTGACTGGCCATTAGCCCAGCTAGCTACCTAGCCAAACACTGACTGACTGGCCATTAGCCCAGCTAGCTACCTAGCCAAACACTGACTGACTGGCCATTAGTCCAGCTAGCTACCTAGCCAAACACTGACTGACTGGCCATTAGCCCAGCTAGCTACCTAGCCAAACACTGACTGACTGGCCATTAGTCCAGCTAGCTGCCTAGCCAAACACTGACTGACTGGCCATTAGCCCAGCTAGCTACCTAGCCAAACACTGTCTGACTGGCCATTAGCCCAGCTAGCTACCTAGCCAAACACTGACTGACTGGCCATTAGTCCAGCTAGCTACCTAGCCAAACACTGACTGACTGGCCATTAGTCCAGCTAGCTACCTAGCCAAACACTGACTGACTGGCCATGTGAGTGTCTCTGTCACACCTGTATACTAATATTATTAATATTGTTGTAATCCCCCTCCAGGCCTGAGTGGGGCGATGGCCAGTATATCCGTTCGTTGCGGTGCCCCTGGCTCTCCGACGCACCTGACACGCGACAGCCCCGTCACTCCGCAGCCGGGTCGTAACCGTAGGAACGGTCTCCACGACGTCGACCTGAACACCTTCATCGCCGAGGAGATGGCGCTCCATTTGGAGAACGCCGCGGCAACCGCTGCAGCCAATAGGAAGAGGGCGTCTGCCCAGTGCAGTGACGTCATCACAGACTCGCCCACCCACAAACGCAACCGGATGCTCTGAGTGTCCCCGGATATCACACACACACATCGACGACACACACACACACACGCTCAAGGCACGTTTCTCACACACACGCCACGCACACTAGATATTTCTACTTTGCTGTCGCGGCCCGAGCTGATTGGATGATGACTCGTCCACCAGGCCGGCCAATCAAACCCTCCCAACCTGGCACCTCCCCCTCTGTTGCTTTAAAAAAAAAAAAAGAGAGAGAAATGTAAATGATTAAAAAGCCACTTATCCCCTCCTCCTCCGCCATCTCTCCTTCCTGTGTTCCCTCCTTTCCTCGTGGTTGGCATGACAACGACTTGGAATGATCGCACAAACGGACTGGTAGCTCACCAGCAGCCTGTCTAGACCACTGGGGTGAAACTGTGTTGGCCATGTGTTCTGAGTGGTGGGACAGACCTGCCCCCCCCTTGTTACTAGAGGTGTGTTGGGGTCCTGAGGCCTAGAAGCCTTGCTGTATAGTAGCCCCTCACCTCTCAAGCGACTGTGGCTCTAGTCTCCCTCCTCTCGATGCGTGTGTGTTGGACAGAACTGCCACTAAGTGTGTGTGTGACTTGTCTTTGCCTTTTGAGGAAGCTGCTATCTCTGGCACAGCGGGAAGTTCTGGGGTGTGTGTGTCTGCCAGCACGTGTGTGTGGCTGTGTGTGTGTGTGTGGCTGTGTGTGTGTGTGTGGCTGTGTGTGTGTGTGTGGCTGTGTGTGTGTGTGTGGCTGTGTGTGTGTGTGTGTGTGTGTGTGTGTGTGTGGCTGTGTCTGTGTGTGTGGCTGTCTGTGTGTGTGGCTGTGTGTGTGTGTGTGTGGCTGTGTGTGTGTGTGTGTGGCTGTGTGTGTGTGTGTGTGTGTGGCTGTGTGTGTGTGTGTGGCTGTGTGTGTGTGTGTGGCTGTGTGTGTGTGTGTGGCTGTGTGTGTGTGTGTGGCTGTGTGTGTGTGGCTGTGTGTGTGTGGCGCTGTCTGTGTGTGTGGCTGTCTGTGTGTGTGGCTGTCTGTGTGTGTGTTCGTTGAGCACAATCCTGACTGGATTCATGTGCGTTTGTGTTTTGTTTTATAAAGCCTCCACCCCAATAGCTCTTCCCTGTCTCCTCTCTCTAACCTTTAACCCCAAGTCCTCTTATCTACAGTGTATATACATTATGACAACTAGGTTCTGCTGTTGTATGATGCAGACATACATGTGGTACATATTGTAAAAAATAAAATAATGTTAAAAAAAAAAGAGATGCAAAACCATTGAATTGTTTAAAATGTAAAATAATGATTCTGGCATTAAACAAACCAAGCTTTTAACTATGAACGGTTTTTCAATGTTTTCTCTTTACTGTTGAGACCAGGCTAGTATTAATTGTGGTCTGCTAGCCTGGGGATAGTACTGTTTAGACCAGGCTAGTTGACCAGGCTAGTATTAATTGTGGTCTACTAGCCTGGCTGGCCAGTGCTGTTGAGACCAGGCTAGTATTAATTGTGGTCTGCTAGCCTGGGGATAGTACTGTTTAGACCAGGCTAGTATTAATTGTGGTCTACTAGCCTGGGGATAGTACTGTTTAGACCAGGCTAGTATTAATTGTGGTCTACTAGCCTGGGGATAGTGCTGTTTAGACCAGACTAGTATTAATTGTGGTCTGCTAGCCTGGGGATAGTACTGTTGAGACCAGGCTAGTATTAATTGTGGTCTACTAGCCTGGGGATAGTGCTGTTTAGACCAGGCTAGTATTAATTGTGGTCTGCTAGCCTGGGGATAGTACTGTTTAGGCCAGTCTAGTATTAATTGTGGTCTACTAGCCTGGGGATAGTACTGTTGAGACCAGGCTAGTATTAATTGTGGTCTACTAGCCTGGCTGGCCAGTGCTGTTGAGACCAGGCTAGTATTAATTGTGATCTACTAGCCTGGGGATAGTACTGTTGAGACCAGGCTAGTATTAATTGTGGTCTACTAGCCTGGGGATAGTACTGTTGAGACCAGGCTAGTATTAATTGTGGTCTGCTAGCCTGGGGATAGTGCTGTTTAGACCAGGCTAGTATTAATTGTGGTCTGCTAGCCTGGGGATAGTGCTGTTGAGACCAGGCTAGTATTAATTGTGGTCTACTAGCCTGGGGATAGTACTGTTGAGACCAGGCTAGTATTAATTGTGGTCTACTAGCCTGGGGATAGTACTGTTTAGACCAGGCTAGTATTAATTGTGGTCTACTAGCCTGGGGATAGTACTGTTGAGACCAGGCTAGTATTAATTGTGGTCTACTAGCCTGGGGATAGTACTGTTGAGACCAGGCTAGTATTAATTGTGGTCTACTAGCCTGGGGATAGTACTGTTTAGACCAGGCTAGTATTAATTGTGGTCTACTAGCCTGGGGATAGTACTGTTGAGATCAGGCTAGTTGACCAGGCTAGTATTAATTGTGGTCTACTAGCCCGGGGATAGTACTGTTTAGACCAGGCTAGTATTAATTGTGGTCTACTAGCCTGGGGATAGTGCTGTTTAGACCAGGCTAGTATTAATTGCAGTCTACTAGCCTGGGGATAGTACTGTTGAGACCAGGCTAGTATTAATTGTGGTCTTCTAGCCTGGCTGGCCAGTGCTGTTTAGACCAGGCTAGTATTAATTGTGCTCTACTAGCCTGGGGATAGTACTGTTTAGACCAGGCTAGTATTAATTGAGGTCTACTAGCCCGGGGATAGTACTGTTGAGACCAGGCTAGTATTAATTGTGGTCTACTATCCTGGGGATAGTACTGTTGAGATCAGGCTAGTTGACCAGGCTAGTATTAATTGTGGTCTACTAGCCCGGGGATAGTACTGTTTAGACCAGGCTAGTATTAATTGTGGTCTACTAGCCTGGGGATAGTACTGTTGAGACCAGGCTAGTATTAATTGTGGTCTTCTAGCCTGGCTGGCCAGTGCTGTTTAGACCAGGCTAGTATTAATTGTGGTCTACTTGCCTGGGGATAGTACTGTTTAGACCAGGCTAGTATTAATTGTGGTCTACTAGCCTGGGGATAGTACTGTTCAGACCAGTCTAGTATTAATTGTGGTCTACTAGCCTGGGGATAGTGCTGTTGAGACCAGACTAGTTGACCAGGCTAGTATTAATTGCGGTCTACTAGCCCGGGGATAGTACTGTTTAGACCAGGCTAGTATTAATTGTGGTCTACTAGCCTGGCTTGCCAGTGCTGTTTAGACCAGGCTAGTATTTATTGCGGTCTGCTAGCCTGGCTGGCCAGTGCTGTTTAGACCAGGCTAGTATTAATTGTGGTCAACTAGCCCGGCTGGCCAGTACTGTTGAGACCAGGCTAGTATTAATTGTGGTCTACTAGCCTGGGGATAGTACTGTTGAGACCAGGCTGGTATTAATTGTGGTCTTCTAGCCTGGCTGGCCAGTGCTGTTTAGACCAGGCTAGTATTAATTTTGCTCTACTAGCCTGGGGATAGTACTGTTTAGACCAGGCTAGTATTAATTGAGGTCTACTAGCCCGGCTGGACAGTGCTGTTTAGACCAGGCTAGTATTAATTGCGGTCTACTAGCCTGAGAATAGTGCTGTTGAGAACAGGTTAGTATTAATTGCGGTCTACTAGCCTTGGGATAGTGCTGTTGAGACCAGGCTAGTATTAATTGCGGTCTAATAGCCTGGCTGGCCAGTGCTGTTTAGATCAGGCTAGTATTAATTGTGGTCTACTAGCCTGGGGATAGTGCTGTTGAGACCAGGCTAGTATTAATTGATGTCTACTAGTCCGGCTGGACAGTGCTGTTTAGACCAGGCTAGTATTAATTGTGGTCTACTAGCCCGGCTGGCCAGTGCTGTTTAGGCCAGGCTAGTATTAATTGCGGTCTACTAGCCTGGGGATAGTACTGTTTAGACCAGGCTAGTATTAATTGTGGTCTACTAGCCTGGGGATAGTACTGTTGAGATCAGGCTAGTTGACCAGGCTAGTATTAATTGTGGTCTACTAGCCTGGGGATAGTACTGTTGAGACCAGGCTAGTATTAATTGCAGTCTACTAGCCTGGGGATAGTACTGTTGAGACCAGGCTAGTATTAATTGTGGTCTTCTAGCCTGGCTGGCCAGTGCTGTTTAGACCAGGCTAGTATTAATTGTGCTCTACTAGCCTGGGGATAGTACTGTTTAGACCATGCTAGTATTAATTCAGGTCTACTAGCCCGGGGATAATACTGTTGAGACCAGGCTAGTATTAATTGTGGTCTACTAGCCTGGGGATAGTACTGTTGAGACCAGGCTAGTATTAATTGTGGTCTTCTAGCCTGGCTGGCCAGTGCTGTTTAGACCAGGCTAGTATTAATTTTGCTCTACTAGCCTGGGGATAGTACTGTTTAGACCAGGCTAGTATTAATTGTGGTCTACTAGCCCGGCTGGACAGTGCTATTTAGACCAGGCTAGTATTAATTGCGGTTTACTAGCCTGAGGATAGTGCTGTTGAGAATAGGTTAGTATTAATTGCGGTCTACTAGCCTTGGGATAGTGCTGTTGAGACCAGGCTAGTATTAATTGTGGTCTACTAGCCTGGGGATAGTACTGTTGAGAACAGGCTAGTATTAATTGTGGTCTACTAGCCTGGCTGGCCAGTGCTGTTTAGATCAGGCTAGTATTAATTGTGGTCTACTAGCCTGGGGATAGTGCTGTTGAGACCAGGCTAGTATTAATTGAGGTCTGCTAGTCCGGCTGGACAGTGCTGTTTAGACCAGGCTAGTATTAATTGTGGTCTACTAGCCCGGCTGGCCAGTGCTGTTTAGACCAGGCTAGTATTAATTGCGGTCTACTAGCCTGGGGATAGTACTGTTGAGACCAGGCTAGTATTAATTGTGGTCTACTAGCCCGGGGATAGTACTGTTGAGATCAGGCTAGTTGACCAGGCTAGTATTAATTGTGGTCTACTAGCCTGGGGATAGTACTGTTGAGACCAGGCTAGTATTAATTGTGGTCTACTAGCCCGGGGATAGTACTGTTGAGACCAGGCTAGTATTAATTGTGGTCTACTAGCCCGGGGATAGTATTGTTTAGACCAGGCTAGTATTAATTGTGGTCTACTAGCCTGGCTTGCCAGTGCTGTTTAGACCAGGCTAGTATTAATTGTGGTCTACTAGCCCGGCTGGCCAGTGCTGTTGAGACCAGGCTAGTATTAATTGTGGTCTACTAGCCTGGGGATAGTACTGTTTAGACCAGGCTAGTATTAATTGCGGTCTGCTAGCCCGGCTGGCCAGTGCTGTTGAGACCAGGCTAGTATTAATTGTGGTCTACTAGCCCGCCTGGCCAGTGCTGTTGAGACCAGGCTAGTATTAATTGTGGTCTACTAGCCTGGGGATAGTACTGTTTAGACCAGGCTAGTATTAATTGCGGTCTGCTAGCCCGGCTGGCCAGTGCTGTTGAGACCAGGCTAGTATTAATTGTGGTCTACTAGCCCGCCTGGCCAGTGCTGTTGAGACCAGGCTAGTATTAATTGTGGTCTACTAGCCTGGGGATAGTACTGTTTAGACCAGGCTAGTATTAATTGTGGTCTACTAGCCTTACTGGCCAGTGCTGTTGAGACCAGGCTAGTATTAATTGTGGTCTACCAGCCTTACTGGCCATTGCCCAAAGTCCGTAAATTCCATCACTGTTTTTAACTATGACCGGACTCTGAGGATCAGTCTGTTTTTAACTATGACCGGACTCTGAGGATCAGTCTGTTTTTAACAGTTGAACCGTTACTGTTACAGGAACAGAACGATGATCCTCTTCCCCGAGTCGTGTTGAGTTGGCGTGCCGACGGGAGCTTGATGCGTTGTAACCGTGTGTTGGCGTGCCGACGGGAGCTTGATGCGTTGTAACCGTGTGTTGGCGTGCCGACGGGAGCTTGATGTGTTGTAACCGTGTGTTGGCGGCAGGAGCGTCGTCAAGCCGCTTTTGGGGAACCGAAGATGTAAACAAAAGACGTCGACAGAAACAGTCTGCAAGAACAGTGCCACCGCAGTTCACCTTTATGCCACATGGGGGCTGCAGAGACCAACATCTCCACCGCAGTTCACCTTTATGCCACATGGGGGCTGCAGAGACCAACATCTCCACCGCAGTTCACCTTTATGCCACATGGGGGCTGCAGAGACCAACATCTCCACCGCAGTTCACCTTTATGCCACATGGGGGCTGCAGAGACCAACATCTCCACCGCAGTTCACCTTTATGCCACATGGGGGCTGCAGAGACCAACATCTCCACCGCAGTTCACCTTTATGCCACATGGGGGCTGCAGAGAACACCACCCATCTCTTCAGACCACAGGCACCACATCATCTCCTGTTTCCTCAGACCACAGGCACCACAGAATCTCCTGTCTCCTCAGACAACAGACACCACAGAATATCCTCAGACAACAGACACCACAGAATATCCTCAGACAACAGACACCACAGAATCTCCTGTCTCCTCAGACACCACATAATCTCCTCAGACCACAGACACCACAGAATCTCCTCAGACCACAGACAACACAGAATTTCATGTCTCCTCAGACAACAGACACCACAGAATCTCCTCAGACCACAGACACCACAGAATCTCCTCAGACAACAGACACCACAGAATCTCCTGTTTCCTCAGACAACAGACACCACCCATCTCTTCAGACCACAGACACCACAGAATCTCCTGTCTCCTCAGACAACAGACACCACAGAATCTCCTGTCTCCTCAGACAACAGACACCACAGAATCTCCTGTCTCCTCAGACAACAGACAACACAGAATTTCATGTCTCCTCAGACAACACAGAATCTCCTGTCTCCTCAGACAACAGACACCACAGAATCTCCTGTCTCCTCAGACCACAGACACCACAGAATCTCCTCAGACCACAGACACCACAGAATCTCCTCAGACAACAGACACCACAGAATCTCCTGTTTCCTCAGACAACAGACACCATCTCTTCAGACCACAGACACCACAGAATCTCCTGTCTCCTCAGACAACAGACACCACAGAATTCCTGTCTCCTCAGACAACGGCCACAGCCCCCCCCCCCCCCCCCCCCCCATTCCATATCACACAGCACAGAGGGCTTAGAAACGGCTAGAAATATGATAATTTCACTACTTTTCCTTCCCCACCAAATGAAAACCGCAGCCCTCTAGACACTTCAGAGCTTAGAAATGGATAGTTACTAAGAAATATGGTCATTTTATAATTTTACTACTCTGGCCTCAGGCTTTTGGACATGTTCTATCTCTTCTGGTATAGATATACAGTTACTAGACCTGGTATAGACATGTCTTCTCAAGTCTGATCTACAGTTACTAGATCTGGTATAGATATACAGTTACTAGACCTGGTATAGACATGTCTTCTCAAGTCTGATCTACAGTTACTAGACCTGGTATAGATATGCAGTTACTACACCTGGAATAGCCATGTCTTCTCTAGTCTGATCTATAGTCACTAGACCTAGTATAGATATGCAGTTACTAGACCTGGTATAGACATACAGTTACTAGACCTGGTATAGACATGTCTTCTCAAGTCTGATCTACAGTTACTAGACCTGGTATAGATATGCAGTTACTAGACCTGGTATAGCCATGTCTTCTCTAGTCTGATCTATAGTCACTAGACCTGGTATAGATATACAGTTACTAGACCTGGTATAGCCATGTCTTCTCTAGTCTGATCCATAGTTACTAGACCTGGTATAGATATGCAGTTATTTGACCTGGTATAGATATGCAGTTACTAGACCTGGTATAGATATACAGTTATTAGACCTGGTATAGACATGTCTTCTCAAGTCTGAACTACAGTCACTAGACCTGGTATAGATATACAGTTACTATACCTGGTATAGATATGCAGTTACTAGACCTGGTATAGATATGCAGTTACTAGACCTGGTATAGATATGCAGTTACTAGACCTGGTATAGATATGCAGTTACTAGACCTGGTATAGATATGCAGTTACTAGACCTGGTATAGATATGCAGTTACTAGACCTGGTATAGATATGCAGTTACTAGACCTGGTATAGATATGCAGTTATTAGACCTGGTATAGATATGCAGTTACTAGACCTGGTATAGATATGCAGTTACTAGACCTGGTATAGATATGCAGTTACTAGACCTGGTATAGATATGCAGTTACTAGACCTGGTATAGATATGCAGTTACTAGACCTGGTATAGATATGCAGTTACTAGACCTGGTATAGATATGCAGTTACTAGACCTGGTATAGATATGCAGTTACTAGACCTGGTATAGATATGCAGTTACTAGACCTGGTATAGATATGCAGTTATTAGACCTGGTATAGATATGCAGTTACTAGACCTGGTATAGATATACAGTTATTAGACCTGGTATAGACATGTCTTCTCTAGTCTGATCCATAGTTACTAGACCTGGCATAGATATACAGTTACTAGACCTGGTATAGCCATGTCTTCGCTAGTTGAACTACAGTCACTAGACCTGGTATAGATATACAGTTATTAGACCTGGTATAGACATGTCTTCTCTAGTCTGATCCATAGTTACTAGACCTGGTATAGAAATGCAGTTATTAGACCTGGTATAGATATGCAGTTACTAGACCTGGTATAGATATACAGTTACTAAACCTGGTAAAGACATGTCTTCTCAAGTCTGATCTATAGTTACTAGACCTGGTGTAGATATACAGTTACTAGACCTGGTATAGATATGCAGTTACTAGACCTGGAATAGCCATGTCTTCTCCAGTCTGATCTATAGTTACTAGACCTGGTATAGCCATGTATTCTTCTCTAGTCTGATCTATAGTTACTAGACCTGGTATAGATATATAGTTACTAGACCTGGTATAGCCATGTCTTCTTCTCTAGTCTGATCTATAGTCACTCAGCCTGGTCCTGTTGACCGGTGGGCTACATTTACACAAGGAGCCCAATTCTCATTTGTTTCCACTAATTGGTCTTTGGAACCATCAGATCAGATCTTTATCCTTTCTGGGCAGAAGATCAGAATGTCGTTTTAACTCTCAGGCTGTCCAGCACTCATCTTTTCCCCACACACTCCAGGACAGTGACACAGGGACAGACACACACACAGACACACACTCTAGGACAGTGACACAGGGACAGACACACACACACACGCAGACACACACTCTAGGACAGTGACACAGGGACACTAACCAGGTTTCCATCCACAGGTTTCCTGTCATACTGTCCTCATAATAATAACACAGAATATTAAAACAATCACACCAGCTGGGATGGAAACAGGCAGCTTCTACAGTCTACCCATACAGTACCCATATAGTACCCATACAGTCTACCCATACAGTCTACCCATACAGTACCAATACAGTACCAATACAGTCTACCCATACAGTACCCATACAGTCTACCCATACAGTACCCATACAGTCTACCCATACAGTCTACCCATACAGTACCCATACAGTCTACCCATACAGTACCCATACAGTCTACCAATACAGTACCCATACAGTCTACCCATACAGTACCAATACAGTCTACCCATACAGTACCAATACAGTCTACCCATACAGTACCCATACAGTACCCATACAGCCTACCCATACAGTCTACCCATACAGTCTACCCATACAGTCTACCCATACAGTCTACCCATACAGTACCAATACAGTACCCATACAGTCTACCAATACAGTACCCATACAGTCTACCCATACAGTACCCATACAGTACCCATACAGTCTACCCATACAGTCTACCCATACAGTACCCATACAGTCTACCCATACAGTCTACCCATACAGTACCCATACAGTACCCATACAGTACCCATACAGTCTACCCATACAGTACCCATACAGTACCCATACTGTCTACCCATACAGTCTACCCATACAGTACCCATACAATCTACCCATACAGTCTACCCATACAGTACCCATACAGTACCCATACAGTCTACCCATACAGTACCCATACAGTCTACCAATACAGTACCCATACACTACCCATACAGTCTACCCATACAGTACCCATACAGTACCCATACAGTCTACCCATACAGTACCAATACAGTACCCATACAGTACCAATACAGTCTACCCATACAGTCTACCCATACAGTCTACCCATACAGTACCCATACAGTCTACCCATACAGTCTACCCATACAGTACCCATACAGTCTACCCATACAGTGTACCCATACAGTACCAATACAGTCTACCCATACAGTACCAATACAGTCTACCCATACAGTACCCATACAGTACCCATACAGTCTACCCATACAGTCTACCAATACAGTCTACCCATACAGTCTACCAATACAGTACCAATACAGTCTACCCATACAGTACCCATACAGTCTACCCATACAGTACAAATACAGTACCCATACAGTCTACCCATACAGTCTACCCATACAGTACCAATACAGTCTACCCATACAGTACCCATATAGTCTACCCATACAGTACAAATACAGTACCCATACAGTCTACCCATACAGTACCAATACAGTCTACCCATACAGTCTACCCATACAGTCTACCCATACAGTACCAATACAGTCTACCCATACAGTACCCATACAGTCTACCCATACAGTACCCATACAGTCTACCCATACAGTACCCATATAGTACCCATACAGTACCCATACAGTCTACCCATACAGTACCCATACAGTCTACCCATACAGTCTACCCATACAGTCTACCCATACAGTACCCATACAGTCTACCCATACAGTACCCATACAGCCTACCCATACAGTCTACCCATACTGTACCCATACAGTCTACTAATACAGCCTACCCATACCGTCTACCCATACAGTGCCCATACAGTACCCATACAGTCTACCCATACAGTCTACCCATACAGTCTACCCATACAGTACCCATACAGTCTACCCATACAGTACCCATACAGTACCCATACAGTCTAACAATACAGTCTACCCATACAGTACCCATACAGTCTACCCATACAGTCTACCCATACAGTACCCATACAGTCTACCCATACAGTACCCATACAGTCTACCCATACAGTACCCATACAGTCTACCAATACAGTCTACCCATACAGTCTACCCATACAGCCTACCCATACAGTCTACCCATACAGTCTACCCATACAGTCTACCCTTACAGTACCCATACAGTCTACCCATACAGTCTACCAATACAGTCTACCCATACAGTACCCATACAGTCTACCCATACAGTCTACCCATACAGTACCCATACAGTCTACCCATACAGTACCCATACAGTCTACCAATACAGTCTACCCATACAGTCTACCCATACAGTCTACCCATACAGTCTACCAATACAGTCTACCCATACAGTACCCATACAGTCTACCAATACAGTCTACCCATACAGTACCGATACAGTCTACCCATTCAGTACACATACAGTCTACCCATACAGTCTACCCATACAGTACCAATACAGTCTACCCATACAGTCTACCCATACAGTACCAATACAGTCTACCCATACAGTACCCATACAGTACCAATACAGTCTACCCATACAGTACCCATACAATACCAATACAGTCTACCCATACACTCCCACACAGTCTACCCATACAGTCTACCCATACAGTCTACCCATACAGTACCAATACAGTCTACCCATACAGTACCCATACAGTACCAATACAGTCTACCCATACAATCTACCCATACAGTCTACCCATATAGTACCCATACAGTACCCATATAGTCTACCCATACAGTACCAATACAGTACCCATACAGTACCAATACAGTCTACCCATACAGTCTACCCATACAGTCTACCCATACAGTACCCATACAGTCTACCCATACAGTCTACCCATACAGTACCAATACAGTCTACCCATACAGTCTACCCATACAGTCTACCCATACAGTACCAATACAGTCTACCCATACAATCTACCCATACAGTCTACCCATACAGTACCCATACAGTCTACCCATACAGTACCCATACAGTCTACCCATACAGTCTACCCATACAGTCTACCCATACAGTCTACCCATACAGTACCCATACAGTCTACCCATACAGTCTACCCATACAGTCTACCCATACAGTACCAATACAGTCTACCCATACAGTACCCATACAGTCTACCCATACAGTCTACCCATACAGTCTACCCATACAGTCTACCCATACAGTACCCATACAGTACCAATACAGTCTACCCATACAGTCTACCCATACAGTACCAATACAGTCTACCCATACAGTCTACCCATACAGTACCCATACAGTCTACCCATACAGTACCCATACAGTACCCATACAGTCTACCCATACAGTCTACCCATACAGTCTACCCATACAGTACCCATACAGTCTACCCATACAGTACCCATACAGTCTACCCATACAGTCTACCCATACAGTACCAATACAGTCTACCCATACAGTACCCATACAGTACCCATACAGTCTACCCATACAGTCTACCCATACAGTACCAATACAGTCTACCCATACAGTACCCATACAGTGCCCATACAGTCTACCCATACAGTACCAATACAGTCTACCCATACAGTACCCATACAGTACCCATACAGTCTACCCATACAGTCTACCCATACAGTACCCATACAGTACCCATACAGTACCAATACAGTCTACCCATACAGTCTACCCATACAGTACCAATACAGTCTACCCATACAGTACCCATACAGTACCCATACAGTCTACCCATACAGTCTACCCATACAGTACCCATACAGTCTACCCATACAGTACCCATACAGTCTACCCATACAGTCTACCCATACAGTACCCATACAGTCTACCCATACAGTACCCATACAGTACCCATACAGTCTACCCATACAGTCTACCCATACAGTCTACCCATACAGTACCCATACAGTACCAATACAGTCTACCCATACAGTACCCATACAGTCTACCCATACAGTCTACCCATACAGTACCCATACAGTCTACCCATACAGTCTACCCATACAGTCTACCCATACAGTACCCATACAGTACCAATACAGTCTACCCATACAGTCTACCCATACAGTACCAATACAGTCTACCCATACAGTCTACCCATACAGTACCAATACAGTCTACCCATACAGTACCCATACAGTCTACCCATACAGTACCCATACAGTACCCATACAGTCTACCAATACAGCCTACCCATACAGCCTACCCATACAGTCTACCCATACAGCCTACCCATACAGCCTACCCATACAGTACCCATACAGTCTACCAATACAGTCTACCCATACAGCCTACCCATACAGTCTACCCATACAGCCTACCCATACAGTCTACCCATACAGTACCAATACAGTCTACCCATACAGTATACCCATACAGTCTACACATACAGTACCAATACAGTCTACCCATACAGTACCCATACAGTCTACCCATACAGTCTACCCATACAGTACCCATACAGTCTACCCATACAGTCTACCCATACAGTACCCATACAGTCTACCCATACAGTCTACCCATACAGTACCCATACAGTACCAATACAGTCTACCCATACAGTCTACCCATACAGTACCAATACAGTCTACCCATACAGTCTACCCATACAGTACCCATACAGTCTACCCATACAGTACCCATACAGTCTACCCATACAGTACCCATACAGTCTACCCATACAGTCTACCCATACAGTACCAATACAGTCTACCCATACAGTACCCATACAGTCTACCCATACAGTACCAATACAGTCTACCCATACAGTACCCATACAGTCTACCCATACAGTCTACCCATACAGTACCCATACAGTACCCATACAGTACCAATACAGTCTACCCATACAGTACCAATACAGTCTACCCATACAGTCTACCCATACAGTACCAATACAGTCTACCCATACAGTCTACCAATACAGTGCCCATACAGTACCCATACAGTACCCATACAGTCTACCCATACAGTACCCATACAGTCTACCCATACAGTCTACCCATACAGTCTACCCATACAGTACCCATACAGTACCCATACAGTACCAAATACAGTCTACCCATACAGTCTACCCATACAGTACCAATACAGTCTACCCATACAGTCTACCCATACAGTACCAATACAGTCTACCCATACAGTACCCATACAGTACCCATACAGTCTACCCATACAGTCTACCCATACAGTACCCATACAGTCTACCCATACAGTACCCATACAGTACCCATACAGTACCCACAGTCTACCCATACAGTCTACCCATACAGTACCCATACAGTCTACCCATACAGTACCAATACAGTCTACCCATACAGTACCCATACAGTACCCATACAGTCTACCCATACAGTCTACCCATACAGTACCCATACAGTACCCATACAGTCTACCCATACAGTACCCATACAGTCTACCCATACAGTACCCATACAGTCTACCAATACAGTCTACCCATACAGCCTACCCATACAGTCTACCCATACAGCCTACCCATACAGCCTACCCATACAGTACCCATACAGTCTACCAATACAGTCTACCCATACAGCCTACCCATACAGTCTACCCATACAGCCTACCCATACAGTCTACCCATACAGTACCAATACAGTCTACCCATACAGTATACACATACAGTCTACACATACAGTACCAATACAGTCTACCCATACAGTACCCATACAGTCTACCCATACAGTCTACCCATACAGTACCCATACAGTCTACCCATACAGTCTACCCATACAGTACCCATACAGTCTACCCATACAGTCTACCCATACAGTCTACCCATACAGTCTACCCATACAGTACCAATACAGTCTACCCATACAGTCTACCCATACAGTCTACCCATACAGTACCCATACAGTCTACCCATACAGTACCCATACAGTCTACCCATACAGTCTACCCATACAGTACCAATACAGTCTACCCATACAGTACCCATACAGTCTACCCATACAGTACCAATACAGTCTACCCATACAGTACCCATACAGTCTACCCATACAGTCTACCCATACAGTACCCATACAGTACCCATACAGTACCAATACAGTCTACCCATACAGTACCAATACAGTCTACCCATACAGTCTACCCATACAGTACCAATACAGTCTACCCATACAGTCTACCAATACAGTGCCCATACAGTACCCATACAGTACCCATACAGTCTACCCATACAGTACCCATACAGTCTACCCATACAGTCTACCCATACAGTCTACCCATACAGTACCCATACAGTACCCATACAGTACCAAATACAGTCTACCCATACAGTCTACCCATACAGTACCAATACAGTCTACCCATACAGTCTACCCATACAGTACCAATACAGTCTACCCATACAGTACCCATACAGTACCCATACAGTCTACCCATACAGTACCCATACAGTCTACCCATACAGTACCCATACAGTACCCACAGTCTACCCATACAGTCTACCCATACAGTACCCACACAGTCTACCCATACAGTACCAATACAGTCTACCCATACAGTACCCATACAGTACCCATACAGTCTACCCATACAGTCTACCCATACAGTACCCATACAGTACCCATACAGTCTACCCATACAGTCTACCCATACAGTACCCATACAGTCTACCCATACAGTCTACCCATACAGTCTACCCATACAGTCTACCCATACAGTCTACCCATACAGTACCAATACAGTCTACCCATACAGTACCCATACAGTCTACCCATACAGTACCCATACAGTACCCATACAGCCTGCTCGCAGAGCCTGGTCCAAGACTAAGTATCTCTGCTAAAACACAAAGGGGTTTAGTGACAGAAGAAGAGCCTGGTCCAAGACTAAGTATCTCTGCTAAAACACAAAGGGGTTTAGTGACAGAAGAAGAGCCTGGTCCAAGACTAAGTACCTCTGCTAAAACACAAAGGGGTTTAGTGACAGAAGAAGAGCCTGGTCCAAGACTAAGTATCTCTGCTAAAACACAAAGGGGTTTAGTGACAAAAAGAAGAGCCTGGTCCAAGACTAAGTATCTCTGCTAAAACACAAAGGGGTTTAGTGACAAAAAGAAGAGCCTGGTCCAAGACTAAGTATCTCTGCTAAAACACAAAGGGGTTTAGTGACAGAAGAAGAGCCTGGTCCAAGACTAAGTATCTCTGCTAAAACACAAAGGGGTTTAGTGACAAAAAGAAGAGCCTGGTCCAAGACTAAGTACCTCTGCTAAAACACAAAGGGGTTTAGTGACAGAAGAAGAGCCTGGTCCAAGACTAAGTATCTCTGCTAAAACACAAAGGGGTTTAGTGACAAAAAGAAGAGCCTGGTCCAAGACTAAGTACCTCTGCTAAAACACAAAGGGGTTTAGTGACAGAAGAAGAGCCTGGTCCAAGACTAAGTATCTCTGCTAAAACACAAAGGGGTTTAGTGACAAAAGAAGAGCCTGGTCCAAGACTAAGTACCTCTGCTAAAACACAAAGGGGTTTAGTGACAGAAGAAGAGCCTGGTCCAAGACTAAGTATCTCTGCTAAAACACAAAGGGGTTTAGTGACAAAAAGAAGAGCCTGGTCCAAGACTAAGTATCTCTGCTAAAACACAAAGGGGTTTAGTGACAAAAAGAAGAGCCTGGTCCAAGACTAAGTACCTCTGCTAAAACACAAAGGGGTTTAGTGACAAAAAGAAGAGCCTGGTCCAAGACTAAGTACCTCTGCTAAAACACAAAGGGGTTTAGTGACAAAAAGAAGAGCCTGGTCCAAGACTAAGTACCTCTGCTAAAACACAAAGGGGTTTAGTGACAGAAAGAAGAGCCTGGTCCAAGACTAAGTACCTCTGCTAAAACACAAAGGGGTTTAGTGACAAAAAGAAGAGCCTGGTCCAAGACTAAGTACCTCTGCTAAAACACAAAGGGGTTTAGTGACAAAAAGAAGAGCCTGGTCCAAGACTAAGTACCTCTGCTAAAACACAAAGGGGTTTAGTGACAGAAGAAGAGCCTGGTCCAAGACTAAGTACCTCTGCTAAAACACAAAGGGGTTTAGTGACAGAAGAAGTTGAAAATGATACGGAAACGCATAGAAATTTAGATTTTTATTCACTTCATGAAAACTTAAGCGAAATATTAAATTTTGTGGAAACACCACTGGAGGGAATATGAGCAGATTTTAAAATATTTGAATGTAAATCTGTTTCCAACTGGATGAAAACCCACCTAGTGACACAACACAGAGAGAGAGAGAGAGCCACCGATACGCAGTGACACAACACAGAGAGAGAGAGAGAGCCACCGATACGCAGTGACACAACACAGAGAGAGAGAGAGAGACACCGATACGCAGTGACACAACACAGAGAGAGAGAGCCACCGATACGCAGTGACACAACACAGAGAGAGAGAGAGAGCCACCGATACGCAGTGACACAACACAGAGAGAGAGAGAGAGCCACCGATACGCAGTGACACAACACAGAGAGAGAGAGAGCCACCGATACGCAGTT
>NW_023493679.1:567500-577500 GCF_013265735.2 Oncorhynchus mykiss
TCTATGTAATGTATCTATGTAATGTATCACACCAGATACGGACTGGTTTTCTGAGCCACAACCCTACCTTACCTACCTATTAAGGTATCTGTGACCAGTCACGTGAAACCCATAGATTAGGACCTAATGAATTGATAGAAATGGACTGATTTCCTGATATGAACTGAAACTAAAATCTTTTAACTTGTTGCATGTTTAATTTGTTCAGTGTATCAACAGTTGAAGTCGTAAGTTTACAGACACCTCAGCCAAATACATTTAAACTCCGTTTTTTCACAATTCCTGACATTTAATCCTAGTCAGAAATCACTGTCGTAGGTCAGTTAGGATCAACACTTTATTATTTGCAAATAAATTCATAAAAAAATCCTACAATGTGATTTTCTGGATTTTTTTTCCTCATTTTGTCTGTCATAGTGTAAGTGTACCTATGATGAAAATTACAGGCCTCTCTCATCTTTTTAAGTGGGAGAACTTGCACAATTGGTGGCTGACTAAATACTTTTTTGCCCCACTGTATATACAGTGCCTTGCGAAAGTATTCGGCCAATGTTTCAGTTTTTGATTTGTTAAAAAAGTTTGAAATATCCAATAAATGTCGTTCCACTTCATGATTGTGTCCCACTTGTTGTTGATTCTTCACAAAAAAATACAGTTTTATATCTTTATGTTTGAAGCCTGAAATGTGGCAAAAGGTCGCAAAGTTCAAGGGGGCCGAATACTTTCGCAAGGCAAAGTACATATATATATAAATATATATATGTATATATAGAGAGAGAGAGTGTAAATACAACCCATATTTATGCTTATTTATTTTATCTTGTGTCCTTCAACCATTTGTACATTGTTAAAATACTGTATATATATATATATATAATATGACATTTGTAATGTCTTTATTGTTTTGAAACTTCTGTATGTGTAATGTTTACTGTTCATTTTATTGTTTATTTCACTTTTGTATATTATCTACCTCACTTGCTTTGGCAATGTTAACACATGTTTCCCATGCCAATAAAGCCCCTTGAATTGAATTGAATTGAGAGAGAGAGAGAGAGAGACAGAGAGAGAGCAGTGTGTGTATTTGTCTGTCTGAAGGGGTAACTCAGGTGTGTGTGTGTGTGTTGACGTCATCTCCCAGAGTGTCACTAACAGGTGTGTGTTCTGTCTTCATCCTGTCAGCTCTCCTCAACTTCATCATCATCCTCGCAGTTCGCTGTGTCCTCAACTTCATCATCATCATCCTCACAGTCCGCTGTGTCTGTCCTTCTGATGCAGCCCAACCCTGTATCACACACACGCACGCACGCAGGCACACACACACACACACACACACACAGGTATATATATATATAGTCCTACTCCAAAGTGCTCGGTACAAACCACTCAAGTTCTCACAGAGGAGAGTTTTTACAACTCCCTCCCTCCCTCCCCCACTCCCTCCCTCCCTCCCTCTTCTTCTTCTCCACCGCAGGTCAAATGAAATCACAAGCATAGCTGGCATCTAAACTCACACCCAGTGACACACACAGAGTGACACACACACAGGGAGTGTTAAATTACACAGTAGGAGAATCCCTCTGAGTCACTCCAACTAATCTGGCCTGAAGGAGGAGCTCAGGAGACCCACAGACTGTCTCTCTCTCTCTCTCTCTCTCTACTGTCTCTCTCTCTCTCTCTCTCTCTCCCTCTCTCCCCCCTCTCTCTCTCTCTACTGTCTCTCTCTCTCTCTCTACTGTCTCTCTCTCTCTCTCTACTGTCTCTCTCACTCTCTACTGTCTCTCTCTCTCTACTGTCTCTCTCTCTCTCTACTGTCTCTCTCTCTCTCTCTACTGTCTCTCTCTCTCTCTCTACTGTCTCTCTCACTCTCTCTACTGTCTCTCTCTCTCTACTCTCTCTCTCTCTCTCTCTCTCCCTCTCTCCCCCCTCTCTCTCACTCTCTCTACTGTGTCTCTCTCTCTCTACTGTCTCCCCCTCTTTCTTTCTCTCTACTGTCTCTCTCTCTCTCTTTCTACTGTCTCTCTCTCTACTGTCTCTCTCTCTACTCTCTCTCTCTCTCTCTCTCTCTACTGTCTCTACTGTCTCTCTCTCTCTCTCTACTGTCTCTCTCTCTACTGTCTCTCTCTTTCAATTTAATTCAATTCAATTCAAAGGATTTATTGGCATGGGAAGCATGTGTTAACATTGCCAAAGCAAGTGAGGTAGATAATATACAAAAGTGAAATAAACAATAAAAATTAACAGTAAACATTACACATACAGAACTTTCAAAACAGTAAAGGCATTACAAATGTCAAATTATATATATATACAGTGTTTTAACAATGTACAAATGGTTAAAGGACACAAGATAAAATAAATAAGCATAAATATGGGTTGTATTTACAATGGTGTGTGTTCTTCACTGGTTGCCCTTTTCTTGTGGCAACAGGTCACAAATCTTGCTGCTGTAATGTCACACTGTGGTATTTCACCCAGTAGATATGGGAGTTTATCAAAATTGGGCTTGTTTTCGAATTCTTTGTGAATCTGTGTAATCTGAGGGAAATATGTCTCTCTAATATGGTCATACATTGGGCAGGAAGTTAGGAAGTGCAGCTCAGTTTCCACCTCATTTTGTGGGCAGTGTTGCACATAGCCTGTCTTCTCTTGAGAGCCATGTCTGCCTACGGCGGCCTTTCTCAATAGCAAGGCTATGCTCACTGAGTCTGTACATTGTCAAAGCTTTCCTTCATTTTGGGTCAGTCACAGTGGTCAGGTATTCTGCCACTGAGTACTCTCTGTTTAGGGCCAAATAGCCTTCTAGTTTGCTCTGCTTTTTTGTTAATTCTTTCCAATGTGTCAAGTAATTATGTTTTTGTTTTCTCATGATTTGGTTGGGTCTAATTGTGCTGCTGTCCTGATGCTCTGTGGGGTCTGTTTGTGTTTGTGGACAGAGCCCCAGGACCAGCTTGCTTAGGGGACTCTTCTCCAGGTTCATCTCTCTGTAGGTGATGGCTTTGTTATGGAAGGTTTGGGAATCGCTTCCTTTTAGGTGGTTGTAGAATTTAACGGCTCTTTTCTGGATTTTGATAATTAGCGGGTATCAGCCTAATTCTGCTCTGTATGCATTATTTGGTGTTCTCCGTTGTACACTGAGGATATTTTTGCAGAATTCTGCATGCAGAGTCTCAATTTGGTGTTTGTCCCATTTTGTGAAGTCTTGGTTGGTGAGCGGACCCCAGACCTCACAACCATAAAGGGCAATGGGCTCTAAGACTGATTCAAGTATTTTTCGCCAGATCCTAATTGGTATGTTGAATTTTATGTTTCTTTTGATGGCATAGAATGCCCTTCTTGCCTTGTCTCTCAGATCGTTCACAGCTTTGTGGAAGTTACCTGGCGCTGATGTTTAGGCCAAGGTATGTATAGTTTTTTGTGCGCTCTAGGGCAACAGTGTCTAGATGGAATTTGTATTTGTGGTCCTGGCGACTGGACCTTTTTTGGAACACCATTATTTTGGTCTTACTGAGATTTACTGTCAGGGACCAGGTCTGACAGAATCTGTGCAGAATATCTAGGTGCTGCTGTAGGCCCTCATTGGTTGGGGACAGAAGCACCAGATCATCAGCAAACAGTAGACAGTTGACTTCAGATTCTAGTAGGGTGAGGCCGGGTGCTGCAGACTTTTCTAGTGCCCGCGCCAATTAGTTGATATATATGTTGAAGAGGGTGGGGCTTAAGCTGCATCCCTGTCTCACCCCACAGCCCTGTGGGAAGACATTTGTGTGTTTTTTGCCAATTTGAACCGCACACTTGTTGTTTGTGTACATGGTTCTTATAATGTCGTATGTTTTACCCCCAACACCACTTTCCATCAGTTTGTATAGCAGACCCTCATGCCAAATTGAGTCGAAGGCTTTTTTGAAATCAACAAAGCATGAGAAGACTTTGCCTTTGTTTTGGTTTGTTTGGTTGTCAATTAGGGTGTGCAGGGTGAATACATGGTCTGTTGTACGGTAATTTGGTAAAAAGACAATTTGACATTTGCTCAGTACATTGTTTTCTCTCTCTCTCTCTCTCAATTTAATTTTAATTTATGGGAAACATATGTTAACATTGCCAAAGCAGCTGAAATAGATAATTAGCAAAAGTGAAATAAACAATAAGATACTAACAGTAAATATTACTATCACAGAAGTTCCAAAAGAATAAAGACACATATCATATTATGTCTATGTACAATAGACTATGCAAATAGTTAAAGTACAAAAGGGAGAAATAAATGAACATACAGATACAGTTGAAGTCGGAAGTTCACAGACACTTAGGTTGAGGTCATTGAAACTAGTTTACAGACACTTAGGTTGAGGTCATTGAAACTAGTTTACAGACACTTAGGTTGAGGTCATTGAAACTAGTTTACAGACACTTAGGTTGAGGTCATTGAAACTAGTTTACAGACACTTAGGTTGAGGTCATTGAAACTAGTTTACAGACACTTAGGTTGAGGTCATTGAAACTAGTTCACAGACACTTAGGTTGAGGTCATTGAAACTAGTTTACAGACACTTAGGTTGAGGTCATTGAAACTAGTTTACAGACACTTAGGTTGAGGTCATTGAAACTAGTTTACAGACACTTAGGTTGAGGTCATTGAAACTAGTTTACAGACACTTAGGTTGAGGTCATTGAAACTAGTTTACAGACACTTAGGTTGAGGTCATTGAAACTAGTTTACAGACACTTAGGTTGAGGTCATTGAAACTAGTTTACAGACACTTAGGTTGAGGTCATTGAAACTAGTTTACAGACACTTAGGTTGAGGTCATTGAAACTAGTTTACAGACACTTAGGTTGAGGTCATTGAAACTAGTTTACAGACACTTAGGTTGAGGTCATTGAAACTAGTTTACAGACACTTAGGTTGAGGTCATTGAAACTAGTTTACAGACACTTAGGTTGAGGTCATTGAAACTAGTTTACAGACACTTAGGTTGAGGTCATTGAAACTAGTTTACAGACACTTAGGTTGAGGTCATTGAAACTAGTTTACAGACACTTAGGTTGAGGTCATTGAAACTAGTTTACAGACACTTAGGTTGAGGTCATTGAAACTAGTTTACAGACACTTAGGTTGAGGTCATTGAAACTAGTTTACAGACACTTAGGTTGAGGTCATTGAAACTAGTTTTTCAACACATACAGTTGATGTGGGAGGGTAGCCTAGTGGTTAGAGCGTTGGACTGGTAACCAGAAGGTTGCGAGTTCAAATCCCCGAGCTGACAAGGTACAAATCTGTTGTTCTGCCCCTGAACAGGCAGTTAACCCACTGTTCCTAGGCCATCATTGAAAATAATAATTTGTTCTTAACTGACTTAGTTAAATAAAGGTTAAATATAAAAAAATAAAATGTCAGAAGTTTCAATCACCTAATAACACACCTCAACACATACAGTTGAAGTCGGAAGTTTACATACACTAAGTTGACTGAGCCTTTAAACAGCTTGGAAAATTTCAGAAAATGATGTCATGTCTTTAGAAGGGTTCTCATAGGCTAATTGACATCATTTGAGTCAGTTGGAGGTGTACCTGGGGAATCAGAAGAAATCAGCCAAGACCTCAAAAAACAAATTGTAGACCTCCATAAGGTCTGGTTCATCCTTGGGAGCAACTTACAAACACCTGAAGGTACCACGTTGATCTGTACAAACAATATTACGCAAGTATAAACACCATGGGACCACGCAGCCGTCATACCGCTCAGGAAGGAGTCATGTTCTGTCTCCTAGAGATGAACGTACTTTGGTGTGAAAAGTGCAAATCAATCCCAGAACAACAGCAAAGGACCTTGTGAAGATGCTGGAGGAAACAGGTACAAAACTATCTATATCCACAATAAAACGAGTTCTATATTGACATAACCTGAAAGGCCGCTCAGCAAGGAAGAAGCCTCTGCTCTAAAACCACAATAAAAAAGCCAGACTACGGTTTGCAACTGCACATGGGGACAAAGATTGTACTTTTTGGAGAAATGTCCTCTGGTCTGATGAATCAAAAATATAACTGTTTGGCCATAATGACCATCATTATGTTTGGAGGAAAAAGAGGGAGTCTTGCAAGCCGAAGAACACCATCCCAACCGTGAAGCATGGAGGTGGCAGCATCATGTTGTGGGGGTGCTTTGCTGCAGGAGGGACTGGTGCACTTCACAAAATAGATGGCATCATGAGATAGGAAAATTATGTGGATATATTGAAGCAACATCTCAAGACAGTCAGGAAGTTAAAGCTTGGTCACAAATGGGTCTTCCAAATGGACAATGACCCCAAGCACACTTCCACATTTGTGGCAAAATGGCTTAAGGACAACAAAGTCAAGGTGTTGGAGTGGCAATCACAAAGCCCTGACCTCAATCCTATAGAATATTTGTGGGCAGAACTGAAAAAAAGCGTGTGCGAGCAAGGAGACCTACAAACCGGACTCAGTTACGCCAGCTTTGTCATGAGGAATGGGCCAAAATTCACCCAAATTATTGTGGGAATCTTGTGGAAGGCTACCCGAAACGTTTGACCCAAGTTAAACAATTTAAAGGCAATGCTACCAAATACTAATTGAGTGTATGTAAACTTCTGACCCACTGGGAATGTGATGAAAGAAATAAAAGCTGAAATAAATCATTCTCTCTACTATTATTCTGACATTTAACATTCTTAAAATAAAGTGGATCCTAACTGACCCGAGACAGGAAACTTTTATTTTAAACGTCAAGAATTGTGAAAATATTGAGGTTAAATATTTTTGGCTTCAACTGTACATAATCTATCTATGTAATGTATCCTTATAATATATCTATATAATATAATATATAATATATAATATAATGTATCTATATAATATAATATATACTATATAATATAATGTATCTATATAATATAATATATACTATATAATATAATGTATATATATAATATAATATATACTATATAATATAATGTATCTATATAATATAATATATACTATATAATATAATGTATCTATATAATATAATATATACTATATAATATAATGTATCTATATAATATAATATATACTATATAATATAATGTATATATATAATATAATATATACTATATAATATAATGTATATATATAATATAATATATACTATATAATATAATGTATCTATATAATATAATATATACTATATAATATAATGTATCTATATAATATAATATATACTATATAATATAATGTATCTATATAATATAATATATACTATATAATATAATGTATCTATATAATATAATATATACTATATAATATAATGTATCTATATAATATAATATATACTATATAATATAATGTATCTATATAATATAATATATACTATATAATATAATATATACTATATAATATAATGTATCTATATAATATAATATATACTATATAATATAATGTATATATATAATATAATATATACTATATAATATAATGTATATATATAATATAATATATACTATATAATATAATGTATCTATATAATATAATATATACTATATAATATAATGTATCTATATAATATAATATATACTATATAATATAATGTATCTATATAATATAATATATACTATATAATATAATGTATCTATATAATATAATGTATCTATGTAATGTAATCTTCTGACTTCAACTGTACATAATCTATCTATGTAATGTATCCTTATAATATATCTATATAATGTATCTATGTAATGTATCTATGTAATGTAATATAATGTATCTGTATCTATGTAATGTATCTATGTAATGTATCTATATAATGTATCTATGTAATGTATCCTTATAATATATCTATATAATGTATCTATGTAATGTATCTATGTAATGTATCTATGTAATGTATCTATATAATGTATCTATATAATGTATCTATGTAATGTAATATAATGTATCTGTATCTATGTAATGTATCTATGTAATGTATCTATGTAATGTCCCTCCCTCCGTCCCTGCGTCCGTCCGTCCGTCCATCCCTCTGTCCCTCCGTCCCTCCCTCCGTCCGTCCGTCCGTCCGTCCCTCCGTCCGTCCCTCCGTCCATCCCTCTGTCCCTCCGTCCCTCCCTCCGTCCGTCCGTCCGTCCGTCCGTCCGTCCCTCCGTCCGTCCCTCCGTCCATCCCTCCGTCCCTCCGTCCCTCCGTCCCTCCGTCCGTCCCTCCGTCCGTCTGTCCCTCCATCCGTCCATCCCTCCGTCCCTCCATCCGTCCATCCCTCCGTCCATCCCTCCGTCCCTCCGTCCGTCCCTCCCTCCGCCCTTCCGTCCCTCCGTCCGTCCGTCCGTCTATCCGTCTGTCTGTCTGGCCTGTGAGCCCCAGGAGCTCTGTGAAAGGAGGGGGTGGTGAGAGGAAGGTGCCCGGTGTTGAGGCTCCCTCCCTGGGGAGACCTGAGTGCCTCTCAGCCTGTCTCTCCCTCCGCCTGGAGCCTCATAAGTTATAGACGAAACAACTCAAACACAAACACCACAAAACAACCACAGCATGGGCAAGAGCTCTGAGTCACACACACACACACACACACACACACACACACACACACACACACACACACACACACACACTGTGGAAGTCTAACTGGCTGGGGTTCTGTGTGAGAAGAGAAGGAATACCAAGGGAATCTTTAAGAACTCCCAACCACCCAATGGGAACAGTGGGAACACCAATCACCCAATGGGAACAGTGATCACCCAATGGGAACAGTGATCACCCAATGGGAACAGTGGGAACCCCCAACCACCCAATGGAAACATTGGGAACCCCGAACCACCCAATGGGAACAGTGGGAACCCCCAACCACCCAATGGGAACAGTGGGAACCCCCAACCATCCAATGGGAACAGTGGGAACCCCCAACCACCCAATGGGAACAGTGGGAACCCCCAACCATCCAACCTATCCTCTCCTCTCCTACCCCTAAGCTCCTCTCCTGCCCCCTCTTGCCCCCTCCTGCCTCCTCCTCTCCTCTCCTCTCCTCTCCGCTCCTGCCCCTCCTATCCTCTCCTCCCCTCTCCTGCCTCCTCCTCTCCTCTCCTCTCCTGCCTCCTCCTCTCTTCTCCTCTCCTGCCTCCTCCTCTCCTCTCCTCTCCTACCTCCTCCTCTCTTCTACTCTCCTGCCTCCTCCTATCCTCTACTCTCATGCCCTCTTCTCTCCTGCTCCCTCCTGCTCTATTCTCTCCTGCCCACTCTTTCCCCCTCCTGCCTCCTCCTCTCCTCTCCTCTCCTGCCCCTCCTATCCTCTCCTCCCCTCTCCTGCCTCCTCCTCTCCTCTCCTCTCCTCTCCTGCCTCCCCCTCTCTTCTCCTCTCCTGCCTCCTCTTCTCCTCTCTTCTCCTCTCATGCCTCCTCCTGCCTCCTCCTCTCCTCTCCTCTCCTGCCTCCTCCTCTCTTCTCCTCTCCTGCCTCCTCCTCTCCTCTCCTCTCCTACCTCCTCCTCTCTTCTACTCTCCTGCCTCCTCCTATCCTCTACTCTCATGCCCTCTTCTCTCCTGCTCCCTCCTGCTCTATTCTCTCCTGCCCACTCTTTCCCCCTCCTGCCTCCTCCTCTCCTCTCCTCTCCTGCCCCTCCTATCCTCTCCTCCCCTCTCCTGCCTCCTCCTCTCCTCTCCTCTCCTCTCCTGCCTCCCCCTCTCTTCTCCTCTCCTGCCTCCTCTTCTCCTCTCTTCTCCTCTCATGCCTCCTCCTGCCTCCTCCTCTCCTCTCCTGCCCCTCCTCTCCTCAAATAACCTCTCCCTCCCTCCCTCCCTCCCTCCCTCCCTCCCTCCCTCCCTCCCTCCCTCCTCTTCCTCTCTGTCTCTGGTCTCAGATCAAGTCTCTAATCTCTTGTTGGGCTCAGGTTTGATATTAATACAATATATTATGCATTTTAATCTGACGAGCAGGAGACTGTGACTGATTCTACACCGCTAACACACACACACACACACACACACACACACACACACACACACACACACACACACACACAC
>NW_023493679.1:582500-585000 GCF_013265735.2 Oncorhynchus mykiss
GAAGCCATTCTGTTGTTGATTTACTTCTGTGTTTTTGGGTCGTTGTCCTGTTGCATCACCCAACTACTGTTGAGCTTCAATTGGCGGACAGAAAGCCTTCCATTCTCCTGCAAAATGTCTTGATAAACTTTTATTAACTTTTTTTAACTTTTAAACTTTTTTTAATTTTTATTGAACAGGGGCGTTTTATTACAGTTCTTATTGGAGGCGGAGTCAGGTGCAGGAGAGCAGAATGAACAGGGGCGTTTTATTACAGTTCTTATTGGAGGCGGAGTCAGGTGCAGGAGAGCAGAATGAACAGGGGCGTTTTATTACAGTTCTTATTGGAGGCGGAGTCAGGTGCAGGAGAGCAGAATGAACAGGGGCGTTTTATTACAGTTCTTATTGGAGGCGGAGTCAGGTGCAGGAGAGCAGAATGAACAGGGGCGTTTTATTACAGTTCTTATTGGAGGCGGAGTCAGGTGCAGGAGAGCAGAATGAACAGGGGCGTTTTATTACAGTTCTTATTGGAGGTGGAGTCAGGTGCAGGAGAGCAGAATGAACAGGGGCGTTTTATTACAGTTCTTATTGGAGGCGGAGTCAGGTGCAGGAGAGCAGAATGAACAGGGGCGTTTTATTACAGTTCTTATTGGAGGCGGAGTCAGGTGCAGGAGAGCAGAATGAACAGGGGCGTTTTATTACAGTTCTTATTGGAGGCGGAGTCAGGTGCAGGAGAGCAGAATGAACAGGGGCGTTTTATTACAGTTCTTATTGGAGGCGGAGTCAGGTGCAGGAGAGCAGAATGAACAGGGGAGTTTTATTACAGTTCCAAAAAACGAGAGCACTACATAAATCAAACTCTCATCCCTCCTCTCCTCCTCTCATCACACTCTCTTCACCTCCTCTCATCCCTCTCCTCCTCTCATCCCTCCCTCCTCTCATCCATCCCTCCTCACCTCCTCTCATCCCTCTCCTCCTCTCATCCCTCCCTCCTCACCTCCTCTCATCCCTCTCCTCCTCTCATCCCTCCCTCCTCTCCTCCTCTCATCCCTCTCTCCTCCTCTCATCCCACTCTCTTCACCTCCTCTCATCCCTGTCCTCCTCACATCCCACTCTCTTCACCTACTCTCATCCCTCTCTCCTCTCCTCCTCTCTGTAGCAGTATAATGTTTACCACTGTAGCAGTATAATGTAGCAGAATAATGTTTACCACTTTAGCAGTATAATGTAGCAGTATAACGTAGCAGTATAATGTAGCAGTATAATGTTTACCACTGTAGCAGTATAATGTAGCAGTATAATGTTTACCACTGTAGCAGTATAATGTAGCAGTATAATGTAGCAGTATAATGTTTACCACTTTAGCAGTATAATGTAGCAGTATAATGTTTACCACTTTAGCAGTATAATGTAGCAGTATAATGTAGCAGTATAATGTAGCAGTATAATGTTTACCACTGTAGCAGTATAATGTAGCAGTATAATGTTTACCACTGTAGCAGTATAATGTAGCAGTATAATGTAGCAGTATAATGTTTACCACTTTAGCAGTATAATGTAGCAGTATAATGTAGCAGTATAATGTAGCAGTATAATGTTTACCACTGTAGCAGTATAATGTAGCAGTATAATGTAGCAGTATAATGTTTACCACTGTAGCAGTATAACGTAGCAGTATAATGTTTACCACTGTAGCAGTATAATGTAGCAGTATAATGTTTACCACTGTAGCAGTATAATGTAGCAGTATAATGTTTACCACTGTAGCAGTATAATGTAGCAGTATAATGTAGCAGTATAATGTTTACCACTGTAGCAGTATAATGTAGCAGTATAATGTAGCAGTATAATGTAGCAGTATAAAGTTTACCACTGTAGCAGTATAATGTATCAGTATAATGTAGCAGTATAATGTAGCAGTATAATGTTTACCACTGTATCAGTATATTGTAGCAGTATAATGTAGCAGTATAATGTTTACCACTGTAGCAGTATAACGTAGCAGTATAATGTAGCAGTATAATGTAGCAGTATAATGTTTACCACTGTAGCAGTATATGTAGCAGTATAATGTAGCAGTATAATGTATCAGTATAATGTTACCACTGTAGCAGTATAATGTAGCAGTATATTTTAGCAGTGTACTGTTTACCACTGTACTAGTATAATTTATCAGTATAATGTATCAGTACAATGTAGCAGTATAATGTTTACCACTGTAGCAGTATAATGTAGCAGGATAATGTATCAGTATAATGTTGACCACTGTATCAGTATAATGTATCAGTATAATGTAGCAGTATAAGGTTACCACTGTAGCAGTATAATGTATCAGTATAATGTAACAGTATAATGTTACACCTGTAGCAGTATAATGTATCAGTATAATGTAACAGTATAATGTTACACCTGTAGCAGTATAATGTATCAGTATAATGTAGCAGTATAATGTTACAACTGTATCAGTACAATGTAGCAGTATAATGTAGCAGTATATTGTTACCACTGTAGCAGTATAATG
>NW_023493679.1:597500-625000 GCF_013265735.2 Oncorhynchus mykiss
AGGAGAGGAGAGGAGAGGAGAGGAGAGGAGAGGAGAGGAGAGGAAGAGGAGAGGAGAGGAGAGGAGAGATGAGAGGAGAGGGCAGAGAGGAGAGAGGGGAGAGGGGAGAGGGGAGGAGAAGGTAAGGGAGAGGAGGGAAGGGAGGGGAGAGAGGGAGGGGAGGAGAAGGGAGGGAAGGGAGAGGAGAAGAGAGGAGAGGAGAGGAGAGGAGAGGAGAGGAGAGGAGAGGAGAGGAGAGGAGAGGAGAGGAGAGGAGAGGAGAGGAGGGGAGGGGAGAGGAGAGGAGAGGGAAGACGAGAGGGAATGTATTGATTAACATCATGTATTGATTAACATCATGTATTGATTAACATCATGTATTGATTAACATCATGTATTGATTAACATCATGTATTGATTAACATCATGTATTGATTAACATCATGTATTGATTAACATCATGTATTGATTAACATCATGTATTGATTAACATCATGTATTGATTAACATCATGTATTGATTATGAGTACGTTATAATTTTGGTCCCTTGCAGAACCAACTGTAGCAACAAAACAGAACCCAGGGCTGCTGAGATTAGAGGTCTCTTATCTGTGTCAAATGTCTGACAGCAATAATTACCCCTTTAGTTTACTGAACTGAATGGAATTCATTTGAGGAAATGAAATAAGGGACATTTATAACATGCTGATTACCACAGAACATGGTGCTGATTACCACAGAACATGGTGCTGATTACCACAGAACATGGTGCTGATTACCACAGAACATGGTAGACATTTATAACATGCTGATTACCACAGAACACAGTGCTGATTACCACAGAACATGGTAGACATTTATAACATGCTGATTACCACAGAACATGGTAGACATTTATAACATGCTGATTACCACAGAACATGGTGCTGATTACCACAGAACATGGTGCTGATTACCACAGAACATGGTGCTGATTACCACAGAACATGGTGCTGATTACCACAGAACATGGTGCTGATTACCACAGAACATGGTGCTGATTACCACAGAACATGGTGCTGATTACCACAGAACATGGTGCTGATTACCACAGAACATGGTGCTGATTACCACAGAACATGGTGCTGATTACCACAGAACACGGTGCTGATTACCACAGAACACGGTGCTGATTACCACAGAACATGGTGCTGATTACCACAGATCATGGTGCTGATTACCACAGAACACGGTGCTGATTACCACAGAACACGGTGCTGATTACCACAGAACACGGTGCTGATTACCACAGAACACGGTAGACATTTAATACCATAGTTATGCTATATTAATACCTCTATAGTACTCTAGTTATACTACATTACTACTTCTATAATACCATAGGTATACTATATTAATACCTCTATAGTACTCTAGTTATACCACATTACTACTTCTATAATACCATAGTTATACTATATTAATACCTCTATAGTACTATAGTTATACCACGTTACTACTTCTATAGTACTCTAGTTATACCACATTACTACTTCTATAATACCATGGTAATACTATATTAATACCTCTATAGTACTCTAGTTATACCACATTACTACTTCTATAATACCATAGTTATACTATATTAATACCTCTATAGTACTATAGTTATACTACAGTACTACTTCTATAATACCATAAGTATACTATATTAATACCTCTATAGTACTATAGTTATACTACAGTACTACTTCTATAATACCATAAGTATACTATATTAATACCTCTATAGTACTATAGTTATACTACAGTACTACTTCTATAATACCATAGTTATACTATATTAATACCTCTATAGTACTATAGTTATACTACAGTAATACTTACCGTTCTTGTCATTGCTGGAGGAGGCAGCTCCAGTGCTGGTGTGTTTGTAGGTGATGTACTTCTATAATACTATAGCTATACTACAGTAAAACTACATTAATACTTCTATAGTACTACAGTAATACTACATGAATACTTACTGCTCTTGTCTTTGCCTGAGGAGGCAGCTCCAGTGCTGGTGTGTTTGTAGGTGCTGTACTTCTTGTCCTTCAGAGAGTGGAGGTCAGCGTCGGCAGAGTGGCTGTGGTGCAGCAGACTGGCGCTCAGCTGCAGGATGGAATCGTCCACGGCGTTGGAGTGCTCCGAGTGAGAGTGTCTGAGGTCGGAGTGCGTGTGTGTGACGTCGGGGGGTTCCTGGAGGCTGTCTCTCTGGTAGAGCGGGGCGGAGTGTAGACTGGACTGGTCTGAGTCTATGGAATAGATCTTCTCGTGACTCCTCCCACTGCCGCCTCCGCCTCCCACACCTCCCACCCCCCCCACCGGGCGTTTCTTCAGCCCGTCTTTTGGGGGTTTGAACCCCCCCATCCCCATCCTGGGCCCCCCCAGATCGGATTCCATGTAGGAGGGGGGCCGGCTGGAACACTCGGAGATGTCGGAATGGGGCGGGTCTTCAGGGAGGTAACGCTGGCTCTTCATTGTTGCATGGCCCGGGACAGAGGCGGAGCCAGCGGATCCGGGGGCGGGACCACCGGCGGGACCGGACAACGGGATTGGTCCTTGTTTTAGCGTCTCCACGCTCTTCTTCCATAGGGCGCGGGGTTTGGAAGCGGGGCCGGCCGGGCCGGGGGGGTGGGGTTTGCCGTTGTCGGCGGTAACGCTGACCTCTACGTCGTTGAGGCTGAGGGGGTGGGGTTTGGGTTTCCCAGGGTACGGGCCTGGGGATGAGTTATTCAGCAGGTCTTTGTGCCGACCCAGGAAGCCCTGTAGAGTGGAAGTGTTGCTATAGAGACCACCCTGGCCTTTAGGAGACAGACTGACGACAGAGTTACCTAGAGGAAAGACAGCACAACATCTATAATCTAAAGAGACCACCTGGAGACAGCACAACATCTATAATCTTTAGAGACCACCTGGAGACAGTATAACATCTATAACCTATAGAGACCACCTGGAGATAGTATAACATCTATAACATAGAGACCTCCTGGAGACAGTATAACTTCTATAACATAGAGACCACCTGGAGACAGAATAACATCTATAATATATAGAGACCACCTGGAGACAGTATAACATCTATAATCTATAGAGACCACCTGGAGACAGTATAACATCTGTAACATAGAGACCACCTGGAGACAGTATAACATCTATAATCTATAGAGACCACCTGGAGACAGTATAACATATATAATCTATAGAGACAACCTGGAGACAGTATACCATCTATAATCTATAGAGACCACCTGGAGACAGTATAACATCTATAATCTATAGAGACCTCCTGGAGACAGTATAACATCTATAATCTATAGAGACCTCCTGGAGACAGTATAACATATATAATCCACAGTGACCTCCTGGAGACAGTATAACATCTATAATCTATAGAGACCTCCTGGAGACAGTATAACATCTATAATCTATAGAGACCTCCTGGAGACAGTATAACATATATAATCTGTAGAGACCTCCTGGAGACAGTATAACATCTATAATCTATAGAGACCTCCTGGAGACAGTATAACATATATAATCTGTAGAGACCTCCTGGAGACAGTATAACATCTATAATCTATAGAGACCTCCTGGAGACAGTATAACATCTATAATCTGAATACTGAATCTACACCTCTACTGTGGGGTTCTGTTACTACATGTATTATGTCTACACCTCTACTGTGGGGTTCTGTTACTACATGTATTATGTCTACACCTCTACTGTGGGGTTCTGTTACTACATTTATTAATGTCTACACCTCTACTGTGGGGTTCTGTTACTACATGTATTATGTCTACACCTCTACTGTGGGGTTCTGTTACTACATTTATTATGTCTACACCTCTACTGTGGGGTTCTGTTACTACATTTATTATGTCTACACCTCTACTGTGGGGTTCTGTTACTACATTTATTAATGTCTACACCTCTACTGTGTGGTTCTGTTACTACATTTATTATGTCTACACCTCTACTGTGGGGTTCTGTTACTACATTTATTAATGTCTACACCTCTACTGTGGGGTTCTGTTACTACATTTATTATGTGTACACCTCTACTGTGGGGTTCTGTTACTACATTTATTAATGTCTACACCTCTACTGTGGGGTTCTGTTACTACATTTATTATGTCTACACCTCTACTGTGGGGTTCTGTTACTACATTTATTATGTCTACACCTCTACTGTGGGGTTCTGTTACTACATTTATTATGTCTACACCTCTACTGTGGGGTTCTGTTACTACATTTATTATGTCTACACCTCTACTGTGGGGTTCTGTTACTACATTTATTAATGTCTACACCTCTACTGTGGGGTTCTGTTACTACATTTATTAATGTCTACACCTCTACTGTGGGGTTCTGTTACTACATTTATTATGTCTACACCTCTACTGTGGGGTTCTGTTACTACATTTATTATGTCTACACCTCTACTGTGGGGTTCTGTTACTACATTTATTATGTCTACTACACCTCTACTGTGGGGTTCTGTTACTACATTTATTATGTCTACTACACCTCTACTGTGGGGTTCTGTTACTACATTTATTATGTCTACACCTCTACTGTGGGGTTCTGTTACTACATTTATTATGTGTACACCTCTACTGTGGGGTTCTGTTACTACATTTATTAATGTCTACACCTCTACTGTGGGGTTCTGTTACTACATTTATTATGTCTACACCTCTACTGTGGGGTTCTGTTACTACATTTATTAATGTCTACACCTCTACTGTGGGGTTCTGTTACTACATTTATTATGTCTACACCTCTACTGTGGGGTTCTGTTACTACATTTATTATGTCTACACCTCTACTGTGGGGTTCTGCTACTACATTTATTATGTCTACACCTCTACTGTGGGGTTCTGTTACTACATTTATTATGTCTACACCTCTACTGTGGGGTTCTGTTACTACATTTATTATGTCTACACCTCTACTGTGGGGTTCTGTTACTACATTTATTATGTCTACACCTCTACTGTGGGGTTCTGTTACTACATTTATTAATGTCTACACCTCTACTGTGGGGTTCTGTTACTACATTTATTAATGTCTACACCTCTACTGTGGGGTTCTGTTACTACATTTATTATGTCTACACCTCTACTGTGGGGTTATGTTACTACATTTATTATGTCTACACCTCTACTCTGGGGTTCTGTTACTACATTTATTATGTCTACACCTCTACTGTGGGGTTCTGTTACTACATTTATTATGTCTACACCTCTACTGTGGGGTTCTGTTACTACATTTATTATGTGTACACCTCTACTGTGGGGTTCTGTTACTACATTTATTAATGTCTACACCTCTACTGTGGGGTTCTGTTACTACATTTATTATGTCTACACCTCTACTGTGGGGTTCTGTTACTACATTTATTAATGTCTACACCTCTACTGTGGGGTTCTGTTACTACATTTATTATGTCTACACCTCTACTGTGGGGTTCTGTTACTACATTTATTATGTCTACACCTCTACTGTGGGGTTCTGTTACTACATTTATTATGTCTACACCTCTACTGTGGGGTTCTGTTACTACATTTATTATGTCTACACCTCTACTGTGGGGTTCTGTTACTACATTTATTAATGTCTACACCTCTACTGTGGGGTTCTGTTACTACATTTATTAATGTCTACACCTCTACTGTGGGGTTCTGTTACTACATTTATTATGTCTACACCTCTACTGTGGGGTTCTGTTACTACATTTATTATGTCTACACCTCTACTGTGGGGTTCTGTTACTACATTTATTATGTCTACTACACCTCTACTGTGGGGTTCTGTTACTACATTTATTATGTGTACACCTCTACTGTGGGGTTCTGTTACTACATTTATTAATGTCTACACCTCTACTGTGGGGTTCTGTTACTACATTTATTATGTCTACACCTCTACTGTGGGGTTCTGTTACTACATTTATTATGTCTACACCTCTACTGTGGGGTTCTGCTACTACATTTATTATGTCTACACCTCTACTGTGGGGTTCTGTTACTACATTTATTATGTCTACACCTCTACTGTGGGGTTCTGTTACTACATTTATTATGTCTACACCTCTACTGTGGGGTTCTGTTACTACATTTATTATGTCTACACCTCTACTGTGGGGTTCTGTTACTACATTTATTAATGTCTACACCTCTACTGTGGGGTTCTGTTACTACATTTATTATGTCTACACCTCTACTGTGGGGTTCTGTTACTACATTTATTATGTCTACACCTCTACTGTGGGGTTCTGTTACTACATTTATTATGTCTACACCTCTACTGTGGGGTTCTGTTACTACATTTATTATGTATACACCTCTACTGTGGGGTTCTGTTACTACATTTATTAATGTCTACACCTCTACTGTGGGGTTCTGTTACTACATTTATTAATGTCTACACCTCTACTGTGGGGTTCTGTTACTACATTTATTATGTCTACACCTCTACTGTGGGGTTATGTTACTACATTTATTATGTCTACACCTCTACTGTGGGGTTCTGTTACTACATTTATTATGTCTACACCTCTACTGTGGGGTTCTGTTACTACATTTATTATGTCTACACCTCTACTGTGGGGTTCTGTTACTACATTTATTATGTCTACACCTCTACTGTGGGGTTCTGTTACTACATTTATTAATGTCTACACCTCTACTGTGGGGTTCTGTTACTACATTTATTAATGTCTACACCTCTACTGTGGGGTTCTGTTACTACATTTATTAATGTCTACACCTCTACTGTGGGGTTCTGTTACTACATTTATTATGTCTACACCTCTACTGTGGGGTTCTGTTACTACATGTATTATGTCTACACCTCTACTGTGGGGTTCTGTTACTACATTTATTAATGTCTACACCTCTACTGTGGGGTTCTGCTACTACATTTATTATGTCTACACCTCTACTGTGGGGTTCTGTTACTACATTTATTATGTCTACACCTCTACTGTGGGGTTCTGTTACTACATTTATTAATGTCTACACCTCTACTGTGGGGTTCTGTTACTACATTTATTAATGTCTACACCTCTACTGTGGGGTTCTGTTACTACATTTATTAATGTCTACACCTCTACTGTGGGGTTCTGTTACTACATTTATTATGTCTACACCTCTACTGTGGGGTTCTGTTACTACATTTATTATGTCTACACCTCTACTGTGGGGTTCTGTTACTACATTTATTATGTCTACTACACCTCTACTGTGGGGTTCTGTTACTACATTTATTATGTCTACTACACCTCTACTGTGGGGTTCTGTTACTACATTTATTATGTCTACACCTCTACTGTGGGGTTCTGTTACTACATTTATTATGTGTACACCTCTACTGTGGGGTTCTGTTACTACATTTATTAATGTCTACACCTCTACTGTGGGGTTCTGTTACTACATTTATTATGTCTACACCTCTACTGTGGGGTTCTGTTACTACATTTATTAATGTCTACACCTCTACTGTGGGGTTCTGTTACTACATTTATTAATGTCTACACCTCTACTGTGGGGTTCTGTTACTACATTTATTATGTCTACACCTCTACTGTGGGGTTCTGTTACTACATTTATTATGTCTACACCTCTACTGTGGGGTTCTGTTACTACATTTATTATGTCTACTACACCTCTACTGTGGGGTTCTGTTACTACATTTATTATGTCTACTACACCTCTACTGTGGGGTTCTGTTACTACATTTATTATGTCTACACCTCTACTGTGGGGTTCTGTTACTACATTTATTATGTGTACACCTCTACTGTGGGGTTCTGTTACTACATTTATTAATGTCTACACCTCTACTGTGGGGTTCTGTTACTACATTTATTATGTCTACACCTCTACTGTGGGGTTCTGTTACTACATTTATTAATGTCTACACCTCTACTGTGGGGTTCTGTTACTACATTTATTATGTCTACACCTCTACTGTGGGGTTCTGTTACTACATTTATTATGTCTACACCTCTACTGTGGGGTTCTGCTACTACATTTATTATGTCTACACCTCTACTGTGGGGTTCTGTTACTACATTTATTATGTCTACACCTCTACTGTGGGGTTCTGTTACTACATTTATTATGTCTACACCTCTACTGTGGGGTTCTGTTACTACATTTATTATGTCTACACCTCTACTGTGGGGTTCTGTTACTACATTTATTAATGTCTACACCTCTACTGTGGGGTTCTGTTACTACATTTATTATGTCTACACCTCTACTGTGGGGTTCTGTTACTACATTTATTATGTCTACACCTCTACTGTGGGGTTCTGTTACTACATTTATTATGTCTACACCTCTACTGTGGGGTTCTGTTACTACATTTATTATGTATACACCTCTACTGTGGGGTTCTGTTACTACATTTATTAATGTCTACACCTCTACTGTGGGGTTCTGTTACTACATTTATTAATGTCTACACCTCTACTGTGGGGTTCTGTTACTACATTTATTATGTCTACACCTCTACTGTGGGGTTATGTTACTACATTTATTATGTCTACACCTCTACTGTGGGGTTCTGTTACTACATTTATTATGTCTACACCTCTACTGTGGGGTTCTGTTACTACATTTATTATGTCTACACCTCTACTGTGGGGTTCTGTTACTACATTTATTATGTCTACACCTCTACTGTGGGGTTCTGTTACTACATTTATTAATGTCTACACCTCTACTGTGGGGTTCTGTTACTACATTTATTAATGTCTACACCTCTACTGTGGGGTTCTGTTACTACATTTATTAATGTCTACACCTCTACTGTGGGGTTCTGTTACTACATTTATTATGTCTACACCTCTACTGTGGGGTTCTGTTACTACATGTATTATGTCTACACCTCTACTGTGGGGTTCTGTTACTACATTTATTAATGTCTACACCTCTACTGTGGGGTTCTGCTACTACATTTATTATGTCTACACCTCTACTGTGGGGTTCTGTTACTACATTTATTATGTCTACACCTCTACTGTGGGGTTCTGTTACTACATTTATTAATGTCTACACCTCTACTGTGGGGTTCTGTTACTACATTTATTAATGTCTACACCTCTACTGTGGGGTTCTGTTACTACATTTATTAATGTCTACACCTCTACTGTGGGGTTCTGTTACTACATTTATTATGTCTACACCTCTACTGTGGGGTTCTGTTACTACATGTATTATGTCTACACCTCTACTGTGGGGTTCTGTTACTACATTTATTAATGTCTACACCTCTACTGTGGGGTTCTGCTACTACATTTATTATGTCTACACCTCTACTGTGGGGTTCTGTTACTACATTTATTATGTCTACACCTCTACTGTGGGGTTCTGTTACTACATTTATTAATGTCTACACCTCTACTGTGGGGTTCTGTTACTACATTTATTATGTCTACACCTCTACTGTGGGGTTCTGTTACTACATTTATTAATGTCTACACCTCTACTGTGGGGTTCTGCTACTACATTTATTATGTCTACACCTCTACTGTGGGGTTCTGTTACTACATTTATTATGTCTACACCTCTACTGTGGGGTTCTGTTACTACATTTATTATGTCTACACCTCTACTGTGGGGTTCTGTTACTACATTTATTATGTCTACACCTCTACTGTGGGGTTCTGTTACTACATTTATTAATGTCTACACCTCTACTGTGGGGTTCTGTTACTACATTTATTAATGTCTACACCTCTACTGTGGGGTTCTGTTACTACATTTATTAATGTCTACACCTCTACTGTGGGGTTCTGTTACTACATTTATTATGTCTACACCTCTACTGTGGGGTTCTGTTACTACATTTATTAATGTCTACACCTCTACTGTGGGGTTCTGTTACTACATTTATTAATGTCTACACCTCTACTGTGGGGTTCTGTTACTACATTTATTATGTCTACACCTCTACTGTGGGGTTCTGTTACTACATTTATTATGTCTACACCTCTACTGTGGGGTTCTGTTACTACATTTATTATGTCTACACCTCTACTGTGGGGTTCTGTTACTACATTTATTAATGTCTACACCTCTACTGTGGGGTTCTGTTACTACATTTATTAATGTCTACACCTCTACTGTGGGGTTCTGTTACTACATTTATTAATGTCTACACCTCTACTGTGGGGTTCTGTTACTACATTTATTATGTCTACACCTCTACTGTGGGGTTCTGTTACTACATTTATTATGTCTACACCTCTACTGTGGGGTTCTGTTACTACATTTATTAATGTCTACACCTCTACTGTGGGGTTCTGTTACTACATTTATTATGTCTACACCTCTACTGTGGGGTTCTGTTACTACATTTATTAATGTCTACACCTCTACTGTGGGGTTCTGTTACTACATTTATTAATGTCTACACCTCTACTGTGGGGCTCTGTTACTACATTTATTAATGTCTACACCTCTACTGTGGGGTTCTGCTACTACATTTATTACGTCTACACCTCTACTGTGGGGTTCTGTTACTACATTTATTATGTCTACACCTCTACTGTGGGGTTCTGTTACTACATTTATTAATGTCTACACCTCTACTGTGGGGTTCTGTTACTACATTTATTAATGTCTACACCTCTACTGTGGGGTTCTGTTACTACATTTATTATGTCTACACCTCTACTATGGGGTTCTGTTACTACATTTATTATGTCTACACCTCTACTGTGGGGTTCTGTTACTACATTTATTATGTCTACACCTCTACTGTGGGGTTCTGTTACTACATGTATTATGTCTACACCTCTACTGTGGGGTTCTGTTACTACATTTATTAATGTCTACACCTCTACTGTGGGGTTCTGTTACTACATTTATTAATGTCTACACCTCTACTGTGGGGTTCTGTTACTACATTTATTATGTCTACACCTCTACTGTGGGGTTCTGTTACTACAGTTATTAATGTCTACACCTCTACTGTGGGGTTCTGTTACTACATTTATTATGTCTACACCTCTACTGTGGGGTTCTGTTACTACATTTATTAATGTCTACACCTCTACTGTGGGGTTCTGCTACTACATTTATTATGTCTACACCTCTACTGTGGGGTTCTGTTACTACATTTATTAATGTCTACACCTCTACTGTGGGGTTCTGTTACTACATTTATTAATGTCTACACCTCTACTGTGGGGTTCTGTTACTACATTTATTATGTCTACACCTCTACTGTGGGGTTCTGTTACTACATTTATTAATGTCTACACCTCTACTGTGGGGTTCTGTTACTACATTTATTAATGTCTACACCTCTACTGTGGGGTTCTGTTACTACATTTATTATGTCTACACCTCTACTGTGGGGTTCTGTTACTACATGTATTAATGTCTACGTTCGGTTGTGAAACGTTTTTTTTTTCCACCAACCCTTTAATGGATACTTTTAAATGATATTATGTTATCTAATCATTAATTTAACAAATACAAAAAAATTATATATTAAATTGTTTTTTTGTCTTAAAGTATAATTGTTAGAGATGATTAATGTCACTGTCCCCTCTACAACAACAAGAACAAGACTTAAATACATTTAATTGGGAGTGCCAATATGGCCGACTTGTACCTTCCAGGCCTCTCATAGCATCGGCCGTTCAAGATGTATATACATCACTATTGGGTACAACAGTTGCAATAAGCTGATGAGGCATTTGTAAGTTACATTCTTGAAGAATCAAAGGATATATATAATCCTGAATTTAATAAAATGTAAGTAGCAGATTTTCCCTTTAATTTCCTGATAAAATTCCCCAACATTTTTCCTGAAGTCCCGGTTGGAATCTTCCCAGGGAATTTGAAATCCTCCAACCAGGTATTTTTTTTGGAAAGGTTCCTGTAATTCTATAATTTTTGTTGCTGGGTTAGAGATGTGAGGTCAGGGGTTAGAGGTCAGGGGTTTATCATACCTTTCATCATGTTGATGATACCAGGCTGCAGCAAGGCCGGGGAGCGTTTAGGAGATGAAGAAGACAGGGTGATCTTCTTAGCTGACTTCAGAAGGTGTAACATGTTGGCCTGAGGAGAGAAGTCCAACTCCGGAGGCTTCTTCTTTAACTCTATATGGACCCCGTGGACACAAGACCAGATACCCTGGAGAGGAGGAGGAGGAGGAGAGGAGGAGGGGAGGAGGAGGAGAGGAGGAGATGAGGAGGAGGAGGGGGAGGAGAGGAGGAGGGGAGGAGGAGAGGAGGAGGAGGAGGGGGAGGAGAGGAGGAGGGGAGGAGGAGGAGAGGAGGAGGAGATGAGGAGGGGGAGGAGAGGAGGAGGGGAGGAGGAGATGAGGAAGAGAGGAGGGGGCGATGATGATGATGGTGATGGAGGGGCGGGAGGAAGGGAGGAAAAAAGGGAACAGAAAGAGAGAGGAAGAAGATTAGTGTGAGGCAGCACACACACACAGACAGACAACATACACACACACACACAGAGAGAGAGAGAGAGAGAGAGAGAGAGAAGAGAGAGAGACAGAGAGGGAGAGAGAGAGAGAGAGTCGGGGAGAGAGAGAGAGAGAGAGAAAGACAGACAAAAGAGTAACCCTTGGTAGTAGCACTACTCCTCTTAACTCCTCTTAACTCCTCACTACTCCTCTTAACTCCTCTTAACTCCTCACTACTCCTCTTAACTCCTCACTACTCCTCTTAACTCCTCTTAACTCCTCACTACTCCTCTTAACTCCTCACTACTCCTCTTAACTCCTCACTACTCCTCTTAACTCCTCACTACTCCTCTTAACTCCTCACTACTCCTCTTAACTCCTCTTAACTCCTCTTAACTCCTCACTACTCCTCTTAACTCCTCACTACTCCTCTTAACTCCTCACTACTCCTCTTAACTCCTCTTAACTCCTCACTACTCCTCTTAACTCCTCACTACTCCTCTTAACTCCTCACTACTCCTCTTAACTCCTCTTAACTCCTCACTACTCCTCTTAACTCCTCACTACTCCTCTTAGCTCCTCTTAACTCCTCACTACTCCTCACTACTCCTCTTAACTCCTCACTACTCCTCTTAACTCCTCACTACTCCTCTTAACTCCTCACTACTCCTCACTACTCCTCTTAACTCCTCTTAACTCCTCACTACTCCTCTTAACTCCTCTTAACTCCTCACTACTCCTCTTAACTTCTCACTACACCTCTTAACTCCTCACTACTCCTCTTAACTCCTCTTAAAACCTCACTACTCCTTTTAACTCCTCACTACTCCTCTTAACTCCTCTTAACTCCTCACTACTCCTCTTAACTCCTCTTAACTCCTCACTACTCCTCTTAACTCCTCACTACTCCTCTTAACTCCTCACTACTCCTCTTAACTCCTCTTAAAACCTCACTACTCCTCTTAAGTCCTCTTAACTCCTCACTACACCTCTTAACTCCTCACTACTCTTAACTCCTCACTACTCCTCTTAACTCCTCACTACTCCTCTTAACTCCTCACTACTCCTCTTAACTCCTCTTAACTCCTCACTACTCCTCGTAACTCCTCTTAACTCCTCACTACTCCTCTTAACTCCTCACTACTCCTCTTAACTCCTCACTAATCCTCTTAACTCCTCTTAACTCCTCACAAACAGACTGGCCCTAACCCAGGCTAAGAGACTGTAGAAAGAGACAGTAGAAAGACAGGCTAAGAGACAGTAGAAAGAGACTGTCCCTAACCCAGGCTGAGAGACAATAGAATGAGACTGGCCCTAACCCAGGTTAAGAAACAGTAGAAACAGACTGGTCCTAACCCAGGCTAAGAGACAGTAGAAAGAGACGGGCCCTAACCCAGGCTAAGAGACAGTAGAAACAGACTGGCCCTAACCCAGAATAAGAGACAGTAGAAACAGACTGGCCCTAACCCAGAATAAGAGACAGTAGAAAGAGACTGGCCCTAACCCAGGCTAAGAGACAGTAGAAAGAGACTGACCCTAACCCAGCTGAGACAGTATAAACAGACTGGCCCTAACCCAGGCTGAGAGACAGTAGAAACAGACTGGCCCTAATCCCGGCTGAGACAGTAGAAACAGACTGGCCCTAACCCCGGCTGAGACAGTAGAAACAGACTGGCCCTAACCCAGGCTGAGAGACAGTAGAAACAGACTGGCCCTAACCCAGGCTGAGAGACAGTAGAAACAGACTGGCCCTAACCCAGGCTGAGACAGTAGAAAGAGACTGGCCCTAACCCAGGCTGAGACAGTAGAAAGAGACTGGCCCTAACCCAGGCTAGGAGACAGTAGAAACAGACTGGCCATAACCCAGGCTGAGAGACAGTAGAAACAGACTGGCCCTAACCCAGGCTGAGAGACAGTAGAAACAGACTGGCCCTAACCCAGGCTGAGAAAGGATGGCTAGTAAAGTACAGGTGCAGAATAGAGAACAGAGACCGAGGGTGAGGTGATGTATCTGTTCTCTGCCTCAGGCTGCAACACCTGGCTCTATTTCACAGCAGTAACCTGACCATCTCCCTCCCTCCTTCCTCCATCCCCTTCTCTCTCTCTCTTTCTCTCTCTCTCTCTCTCTCCTTCCTCCACCTCTCTCTCTCTCTCTCTCTCTCTCTCTCCTTCCTCCACCTCTCTCTCCTCCTCCATCTCTCTCTATCTCCTTCTCCCTAACCCCTACCCACACCCTAATCCCTACCCAGTACCCTAATCCCTACCCAGTACCCTAACCCCTACCCAGTACCCTAACCCCTACCCAGTACCCTAGCCCCTACCCAGTACCCTAACCCCTACCCAGTACCCTAGCCCCTACATTCTACACCCCAACCCCTACATTCTACACCCTAACCCCTACACAATACCCTAACCCCTACCCAGTACCCTAACTACTACCCAGTACCCTAACCCATACCCAGTACCTTACCCAGCACCCTAGCCCCTACATTCTACACCCTAACCCCTACATTCTACACCCTAACCCCTACCCAGTACCCTAACCCCTACCCAGTACCCAAACCCTACCCAGTACCCTAACCTCTACCCAGTACCCTAGCCCCTACCCAGTACCTTGACCACTACCCAGTACCCTAACCCCTACCCAGTACCCTAACCCCTACCCAGTACCCAAACCCTACCCAGTACCCTAACCCCTACCCAGTACCCTAACCCCTACCCAGTACCCTAGCCCCTACATTCTACACCCTAACTCCTAACCAGTATCCTGACCCCTACCCAGTACCCTAACCCCTACCCAGTACCCTAACCCCTACCCAGTACCCTAACCCCTACCCAGTACCCTAACCCCTACCCAGTACCCTAACCCCTACCCAGTACCCTTCAGTCTTACCCTGCTGATGGTGAAGAGCAGACCAGGTCGTCCGTTACAGACTCCAGTGAAACAGTATCTCAGCCTCCAGTAGAAGAGGTGTTCTGATATGAAGGTAATTAGAGACAGGCCCATGGCGGTAGCCAGCATGTAAAACACTCCGGCCATGTTGTCTATATCCAGCTGACTGGACATCACCTCGTTCTTCTCATTGTGACAGATCCCCGTTAGCCAGATAGCCTCCAACTCCTCCATCTCACCTGGAGAAGAGGGGAGAGAGAGAGAGAGAGAGAGAGAGAGAGAGACAGAGAGAGAGAGAGAGAGAGACAGAGAGAGAGAGAGAGAGAGACAGAGAGAGAGAGAGCGAGAGAGCGAGCGAGCGAGCGAGAGAGAGAGAGAGACAGAGACAGAGAGAGAGAGAGAGAGAGAGAGAGAGAGAGAGAGGTAGAGAGTGGGGGCAGGAAGAGATAGAGAGGTTGGGGTAGAGAGATAGACAGTAAGTAGTCTATGACATGATCTATTTATAGAGAGAGAGAGGTAGACAGTAAGTAAAGTATATGACATGATCTATTGATAGAGAGAGAGAGGTAGACAGTAAGTAAAGTATATGACATGATCTATTGATAGAGAGAGAGAGGTAGACAGTAAGTAAAGTATATGACATGATCTATTGATAGAGAGAGAGAGGTAGACAGTAAGTAAAGTATATGACATGATCTATTGATAGAGAGAGAGAGGTAGACAGTAAGTAAAGTATATGACATGATCTATTGATAGAGAGAGAGAGGTAGACAGTAAGTAAAGTATATGACATGATCTATTGATAGAGAGAGAGAGGTAGACAGTAAGTAAAGTATATGACATGATCTATTGATAGCGAGAGAGAGGTAGACAGTAAGTAGTATATGACATGATCTATTGATAGAGAGAGAGAGGGGGTGAGGAGGGGTGAGGAGGGGTGAGGAGGGGGAGACAGAAGGGGGTGAGGAGGGGTGAGGAGGGGGAGACAGAAGGGGGTGAGGAGGGGTGAGGAGGGGGAGACAGAAGGGGGTGAGGAGGGCTGAGGAGGGGGAGACAGAAGGGGGTGAGGAGGTGTGAGGAGGGGGAGACAGAAGGGGGTGAGGAGGGCTGAGGAGGCGGAGACAGAAGGGAGTGGAGAGGGGTGAGGAGGGGGAGACGGTAATATGTGTACATGTGTACATGGTAACTCTGTGATGGTAATACTGTAGTCTGCTAGCTGGCTGTGGGAATGTAACCATGGTAACTGTGTGATGGTAATACTGTAGTCTGCTAGCTGGCTGTGTGAATGTAACCATGGTAACTATGTGGTGGTAATACTGTAGTCTGCTAGCCGGCTGTGTAAATGTAACCATGGTAACTGTGTGACGGTAATACTGTAGTCTGCTAGCTGTGTGAATGTCACCATGGTAACTATAGTCTGCTAGCTGGTCTGCACTCGTTCACTACATCCCAGACATTTAAAAAGCATTGGATTGGTGGAGGTACTTGTGGGAGTCTCCTATTTCGAGTCCTTTCCTTTCAGATCACTGAAAGGAAGGGAACAAGTGTACACTTTGTGAGGAAGGACAGATAGTGGGACCAGAGTGGAACATGCTAGCTGTGTGGCCTGGCAGGGAAGGCTGTATTGTAGTGTAGTGGAGATGTAGTGTAGATTCTCTACATTGTAGTGATTAGTGACACTGTAGTGTAGTGGAGATGTAGTGTAGATTCTCTACATTGTAGTGATTAGTGACACTGTAGTGTATCATTTTCCCTCAGGGAAAATGGTGTCCATTTAGTGGAGCTGTATGGTCCAGCTACTGCTGCTCTCCTCTCCTCCCTCTCTCCCCTTTCTCATCCCTCTCTCCTCTCTCCTCTTTCTCATATCTCTCTCCTCTCCTCCTCTCCTCTCTTCTCCTCTCCTCTCTCCTCCTCTCCTCTCTCATATCTCTCTCCTCTCCTCTCTCCTCCTCTCCTCTCTCCTCTCCCTCCTCTCTCCTCTTTCTCATCCCTGTCTCCTCTTCTCCTCTCATCCTTCTCTCCTCCTCTCCTCCCTTTCTCCTCACCTCCTCTCATCCCTCTCTCCTCCTCTCATCCCTCTCTCCTCCTCTCATCCCTCTCTCCTCTCCTCACTCTCATCCCTCACCTCCTCTCATGCCTCCCTCCTCTCATCCTCTCCTCCCTCGCCTCCTCTCATGCCTCCCTCCTCTCCTCCTCTCATCCCTCACCTCCTCTCATGCCTCCCTCCTCTCATCCCCTCTCCTCCTCTCCTCACTCTCTCCTCTCCTCCCTCTCTCCTGAATCAGAATGAGTAAGCTAACTGTAAGTGGCTCTGGATAAGAGCGTCTGCTAAATGACTAACATGTCAATGTAGAGAGACATGAAGAGAGTGTTATGAGAGACGAGAAGAGTGACAAGAGGAGAGTGTAGGATATGTAGAGAGACAAGAAAAGAGTGTAGGATATGTAGAGAGACAAGAAGACAGAAGAGATGAGAGACGAGAAGAGAATGTAGAATATGAAGAGAGACGAGAAGAGAGACGAGGAGAGTAGGATATGTAGAGAGACGAGAGGGTAGGATATGAAGAGAGACGAGAAGAGAGAAGATGAGAGACGAGAAGAGAATGTAGGATATGAAGAGAGACAAGAAGAGCGATGAGGAGAGTGTAGGATATGTAGAGAGACGAGAAGAGAGGGTAGGATATGAAGAGAGATGAGAAGAGAGTGTAGGATATGAAGAGAGATGAGAAGAGAGGGTAGGATATGTAGAGAGACCAGAAGAGAGTGTAGGATATGAAGAGAGATGAGAAGAGAGTGTAGGATATGTAGAGAGACGAGAATAGAGTGTAGGATATGTAGAGAGACGAGAAGAGAGGGTAGGATATGTAGAGAGACGAGAAGAGAGTGTAGGATATGTAGAGAGACGAGAAGAGAGTGTAGGATATGTAGAGAGACGAGAAGAGAGGGTAGGATTTTCAAGCAACAAGAGAAGAGGGAAGGAGAGAAGATGAGAGGAGAAGAGAAGAAAAGGGGAGAGCTGAGCAGAGGAATGATGAGGGAGAGGAAAGAGGGAGGAGAAGAGAGGAAGGAAAGTAACGGAACGGAAAGGAGAGGAAAGGAGAGGTGAGGAGAGGAGAGGAGAGGAGAGGAGATGAGAGGAGAGGAGAGGAGAGGAGATGAAAGGAGAGAAAAGGAGAGGAAAGGAGAGGAAAGAGGGAGGAGAGGAGAGGAAAGGAGAGGAGAGGAGAGGAGAGAAAAGGAGAGGAAAGGAGAGGAGAGGAAAGGAGAGGAAAGAGGGAGGAGAGGAGAGGAAGGAAAGTAACGGAAAGGAAAGGAGAGGAAAGGAGAGGAGAGGAAAGGATAGCAGAGGAAAGGAGAGCAGAGGAAAGAAGAGGAGAGGAGAGGAGAGGAGAGGAAAGGAGAGGAGAGGAGAGGAGAGGAGAGGAGATGAAAGGAGGGGAAAGGAAAGGAGAGGAGAGCAGAGGAGAGGAGAGGAGAGGAGAGGAGAGGAGAGGAGAGGAGAGGAGAGGAGAGGAGAGGAGAGAAGAGCAGATGAAAGGAGGGGAAAGGAAGGGAGAGGAGAGCAGAGGAGAGGAGAAGAAAGAGGGAGGAGAGGAGAGGAGAGGAGAGGAGAGCATATGAAAGGAGAGAAATGGAGAAGAGAGGAGAGGAGAGGGAGAGGAGAGGAGAGGAGAGGAGAGGAGAGGAGATGAAAGGAGAGAAAAGGAGAGGAGAGGAGAGCAGAGGAAAGGAGGGGAGAGGAGAGGAGAGGAGAGGAGAGGAGAGGAGAGGAGAGGAGAGGAGAGGAGAGGAGAGGAGAGGAGAGGAGAGGAGAGGAGAGGAGATGAAAGGAGAGAAAAGGAGAGGACCACAAACAGTGAGGTGTAGACAACACAGTGAAATGCTTACTTGCCAGTTCTCCTCTCTTGGACTTGGCTGAACAGACAGACGTGTAACAGTAGAGAAGACAGATGAAAAAACAGACAGAAATAACATACAACCCTATTTACATACAGCCCTATTTACATATACCCTATTTAAATATACCATATTTACATATACACTATTTACATACAGCCCTATTTACATATACCATATTTACATACAGCCCTATTTACATATACCCTATTTACATACATCCCTATTTACATATACCATATTTACATACAGCCCCATTTACATATACCCTATTTACATACAACCCTATTTACATACAACCCTATTTACATATAACCCTATTTACACATAACCCTATTTACATATAACCCTATTTACACATAACCCTATTTACATATAACCCTATTTACACATAACCCTATTTACATATACCCGATTTACACACAACCCTATTTACACATAACCCTATTTTACATATACCCTATTTACATATAACCCTATTTACATATACGCTATTTACATATACCCTATTTACATATACCCTATTTACATATAACCCTATTTACATATACACTATTTACATATAACCCTATTTACACACAACCCTATTTATACACAACCCTATTTACACACAACCCTATTTACATATAACAATATTTACACACAACCCTATTTACACATAACCCTATTTACACACAACCCTATTTACATACAACCCTATTTACATACAACCCTATTTACATACAAACCCACAAACCCATTTACAAACCCTATTTACATACAAACCCATTACAAATCACCCTATTTGCATATAACCCTATTTACATATGACCCTATTTACATATGCACTATTAACATATACCCCTTTTTAAATATAACCCTATTTACATATAACCCTATTTACATACAACCCTATTTACATACAACCCTACAACCCTATTTACAAATAACCCTATTTGCATATACTCACATTTACATATACCCCTATTTACATATGACCCTATTTACAAATAACCATATTTGCATATACTCACATTTACATATACCCCTTTTTAAATATAACCCTATTTACATATGCCCTATTTACATATACCCCTATTTAAATGTAACCCTATTTACATACAACCCTATTTACATATAACCCTATTTACATATACCCTATTTACATATAACCCTATTTACATATAACCCTATTTACATATAATCCTATTTACATATGCACTACTTACATATAACCCTATTTAAATATACCCATATTTACATATAACCCTATTTACATATAACCCTATTTGCATATACATGTCTTTACATATACATTAGTAACCACATATACAGTATAGAAATACAGGACTGGTTGAGGGAGGAGAGGACAGTGACATAGAAGGGTTAAATATGGTAGAGAGAGGAGAGGAGATGAAAGGAGGGGAAAGGAAAGGGCAGGAGAGGAGGAGAGCAGAGGAAAGGAAAGGAGAAGAGAGGGGAGGAAAGGAGAGGAAAGGAGAGGAGAGGAGAGGAGAGGAGAGGAGAGGAGAGGAGAGGAGAGGAGAAGAAAGCCGAGGAGAGGAGAGGAGAGGAGAGGAGAGGAGAGGAGAGCAGAAGAAAGACGAGTAGAGGAGAGGAGAGGAGAGGAGAGCAGAAGAAAGCCGAAGAGAGGAGAGGAGAGGAGAGGAGAGGAGAGTCCTACCATCTCCTATGATGGCCAGTATAGCCAAGTCCACCTGTCGTTTCCAGTGCGACCCTTTCTGCAGAGCGATGCCGTAGCCGGTGGTGGCGAAGATGTACCCGCTGCCGATGGTGACCAGCTTACAGCCATCGTCTCTGCCAGCAGCGTAGTTTAACACAGCAGCATCATAGATGAAGGCATCCAGTTTACTGTAACAAAACAACCAGAGGAACTATAAACTCAGTTTACTGTAACAAAAACACACAGAGGAACTATAAACTCAGTTTACTGTAACAAAAACACACAGAGGAACTATAAACTCAGTTTACTGTAACAAAACACACAGAGGAACTATAAACTCAGTTTACTGTAACAAAACACACAGAGGAACTATAAACTCAGTTTACTGTTACAAAAACACACAGAGGAACTATAAACTCAGTTTACTGTAACAAAAACACACAGAGGAACTATAAACTCAGTTTACTGTAACAAAAACACACAGAGGAACTATAAACTCAGTTTACTGTTACAAAAACACACAGAGGAACTATAAACTCAGTTTACTGTAACAAAACAACCAGAGGAACTATAAACTCAGTTTACTGTAACAAAACACACAGAGGAACTATAAACTCAGTTTACTGTAACAAAAACACACAGAGGAACTATAAACTCAGTTTACTGTAACAAAAACACAAAGAGGAACTATAAACTCAGTTTACTGTAACAAAAACACACAGAGGAACTATAAACTCAGTTTACTGTAACGAAACACACAGAGGAACTATATTCTCAGTTTACTGTAACAAAACACACAGACAAAATTCCCACCGTGAAGCATGGAGGAGGAGGTGTGATAGTGTGGGGGAGCTTTGCTGGTGAGACTGTCTGTGATTTATTTATTTAGAAGATTGGTTGAAGATATCCCTCTAGTGGTGTGGGGGCTGTGCTTTGGCAAAGTGGGTGGGGTTATATCCTTCCTGTTTGGCCCTGTCCGGGGGTGTCCTCGGATGGGGCCACAGTGTCTCCTGACCCCTCCTGTCTCAGCCTCCAGTATTTATGCTGCAGTAGTTTATGTGTCGGGGGTTTAGGGTCAGTTTGTTATATCTGGAGTACTTCTCCTGTCCTATTCGGTGTCCTGTGTGAATCTAAGTGTGCGTTCTCTAATTCTCTCCTTCTCTCTTTCTTTCTCTCTCTCGGAGGACCTGAGCCCTAGGACCATGCCCCAGGACTACCTGACATGATGACTCCTTGCAGTCCCCAGTCCACCTGACCGTGCTGCTGCTCCAGTTTCAACTGTTCTGCCTTATTATTATTCGACCATGCTGGTCATTTATGAACATTTGAACATCTTGGCCATGTTCTGTTATAATCTCCACCCGGCACAGCCAGAAGAGGACATGCCACCCCACATAGCCTGGTTCCTCTCTAGGTTTCTTCCTAGGTTTTGGCCTTTCTAGGGAGTTTTTCCTAGCCACCGTGCTTCTACACCTGCATTGCTTGCTGTTTGGGGTTTTAGGCTGGGTTTCTGTACAGCACTTTGAGATATCAGCTGATGTACGAAGGGCTATATAAATACATTTGATTTGATTTGATTTGATTTGAAAGCACACTTAACCAGCATGGCTACCACAGCATTCTGCAGGGATACGCCATCCTGTCTGGTTTGCACTTAGTGGAACTATCATTGGTTTTTCAACAGGACAATGACCCAACACACCTCCAGTCTGTGTAAGGACTACTTGACTAAGAAGGAGAGTGATGGTGTGCTGCATCAGATGACCTGGTCTCCACAATCTCCCGACCTCAACCCAAATGAGATGGTTTGGGATGAGTTGGACCGCAGTGTGGAAAAGCAGCCAACAAGTGCTCAGCATATGTGGGAACTCCTTCAAGACGGTTGGAAAAGCATTCTAGGTGAAGCTGGTTGGGAGAATGCCAAGAGTGTGCAAAGCTGTCAACAAGGCAAAGGATGGCTACATTGAATAATTAAAACTTAGATTAATACTTTTTTTGTTACTACATGATTCCATACGTGTTATTTCGTAGGCGTGTCCAAACTTTTGACTGGTACTGTAGGTTTCAGTGTGTTTCACTTCTTCTAGGGACTGTGTGTGTGTGTGTGTGTGTGTGTCCAGTAGGTTCACCTCTTCACGGTCGGAAACTATGAGAAATAAACAATTTAATTTAATTTCATAGTTTAAAAACATTCTACATTCTACATTCCAGGCTCCAAATAACCATTGGCGCCTGGAACCCTAATGGACAAGGGATCTGAAAGACGGCAGAGAGCTGAGGATATTTCACATCGACCTTGCTGCACTCTCTGAAACTCCACTGGCCGGTGAAGAGCACCTGTAGGAGAGGAAAGGCAGATAGACCCTTTTCTTGAAAGGAAAGCTGGCTGGTGAACCAAAGGTCCCTGGACTAGGGATCGGCTATTAACAATGAACTCATCGGCCACTTCGACAAAACGTCTTATGACCATCCGTTTGGTGCTTTGCAAACAATCAAATGGCTCCAACCCTTTGACTCACAGGATGAAGTTAAACAGAGTTTACTCCGGTACTTCAGGTTGTGTGAATGTAACCGTAGTAACGGTTATACTCCGGTACTTCTGGTTGTGTGAATGTAACCGTAGTAACGGTTATACTCCGGTACTTCTGGTTGTGTGAATGTAACCATAGTAACTGTTACACTCCAACCCTTTGACTCCGGTACTTCTGGTTGTGTGAATGTAACCGTAGTAACGGTTATACTCCGGTACTTCTGGTTGTGTGAATGTAACCATAGTAACTGTTACACTCCAACCCTTTGACTCCGGTACTTCTGGTTGTGTGAATGTAACCGTAGTAACGGTTATACTCCGGTACTTCTGGTTGTGTGAATGTAACCGTAGTAACTGTTATACTCCGGTACTTCTGGTTGTGTGAATGTAACCGTAGTAACGGTTATACTCCGGTACTTCTGGTTGTGTGAATGTAACCGTAGTAACGGTTATACTCCGGTACTTCTGGTTGTGTGAATGTAACCGTAGTAACTGTTATACTCCGGTACTTCTGGTTGTGTGAATGTAACCGTAGTAACGGTTATACTCCGGTACTTCTGGTTGTGTGAATGTAACCGTAGTAACTGTTATACTCTGGTACTTCTGGTTGTGTGAATGTAACCGTAGTAACGGTTATACTCCGGTACTTCTGGTTGTGTGAATGTAACCGTAGTAACGGTTATACTCCGGTACTTCTGGTTGTGTGAATGTAACCGTAGTAACTGTTATACTCTGGTACTATACTCCGGTACTTCTGGTTGTGTGAATGTAACCGTAGTAACTGTTATACTCTGGTACTTCTGGTTGTGTGAATGTAACCGTAGTAACTGTTATACTCTGGTACTTCTGGTTGTGTGAATGTAACCGTAGTAACTGTTATACTCTGGTACTATACTCCGGTACTTCTGGTTGTGTGAATGTAACCGTAGTAACTGTTATACTCCGGTACTTCTGGTTGTGTGAATGTAACCGTAGTAACGGTTATGTAACCGTAGTAACGGTTATACTCCGGTACTTCTGGTTGTGTGAATGTAACCGTAGTAACTGTTATACTCTGGTACTTCTGGTTGTGTGAATGTAACCGTAGTAACTGTTATACTCTGGTACTTCTGGTTGTGTGAATGTAACCGTAGTAACTGTTATACTCCGGTACTTCTGGTTGTGTGAATGTAACCGTAGTAACTGTTATACTCTGGTACTTCTGGTTGTGTGAATGTAACCGTAGTAACTGTTATACTCTGGTACTATACTCCGGTACTTCTGTATACTTAGTAGCTTATCGTTCTGAAAGTAGTGGTTCGCGAGCCAAAAGTGGTCCCCGGGTAAATTGCGTACTACTATATGTGTCAGATATATCCACCACGTCATTGCACTCGCTCGCTCTGCCGTGTGTGCGTCTTTGCTAGCTGTCACTCAAATGGCAAGGGGCTGAAGCTCATTGAAACACACTGGAACATAATCAAGCCCGCCATCCTCAACACCTGCAAGGACAACCTTGGCTATAAGACCAACAAAAAAAAACATGATTGTACGACCCAAAAGAACAAGGACCCCACCGACCGTAAGACCCAAAAGAATGACCCCACCGACAGTAAGACACAAAAGGACTGGTCTGTTGAGAATGCCTCAGAAATTGAACAACCCATTTGAAACCAAGCGGGGAACCTTTTGTGCCTGGAAAAACGATATCAACTGCAGGGCCAAAAGAGAAGCTCCCTCCACAGTGAGATGTCCAATGGCAGGGCCAACAGAGAAGCTCCCTCCACAGTGAGATGTCCAACTGCAGGGCCAAAAGAGAAGCTCCCTCCACAGTGAGATGTCCAACTGCAGGGCCAAAAGAGAAGCTCCCTCCACAGTGAGATGTCCAACTGCAGGGCCAAAAGAGAAGCTCCGTCCACAGTGAGATGTCCAACTGCAGGGCAAAAAAGAGAAGCTCCCTCCACAGTGAGATGTCCAACGCCGGGAACTAAAAACCACATGGTGAACAGAACAGGTCCTAGAGATCCGGGAACTAAAAACCACATGGTGAACAGAACAGGTCCTGGAGAACCGGGAACTAAAAACCACATGGTGAACAGAACAGGTCCTGGAGATCCAGCAGCTGGCTGACTCCAGAGACTCCTTCGACGCCACCAAGGCCGTGTACAGACCCAGTCACCGTGGCCTAACACATCCCTCACCACCAAGGCCGTGTACAGACCCAGTCACCGTGGCCTAACACATCCCTCACCACCAAGGCCGTGTACAGACCCAGTCACCGTGGCCTAACAGATCCCTCACCACCAAGGAGGTGTACAGACCCAGTCACCGTGGCCTAACTCATCCCTCACCACCAAGGCCGTGTACAGACCCAGTCACCGTGGCCTAAACCCCCTTCGCTCCAGAGATACACTCAGTGAGATTGAACACATCCCTCACCACCAAGGCCGTGTACAGACCCAGTCACCGTGGCCTAAACCCCCTTCGCTCCGGAGATACACTCAGTGAGATTGAACACATCCCTCACCACCAAGGCCGTGTACAGACCCAGTCACCGTGGCCTAAACCCCTTTCGCTCCAGAGATACACTCAGTGAGATTGAACACATCCCTCACCACCAAGGCCGTGTACAGACCCAGTCACTGTGGCCTAAACCCCCTTCGCTCCAGAGATACACTCAGTGAGATTGAACACATCCCTCACCACCAAGGCCGTGTACAGACCCAGTCACCGTGGCCTGAACCCCCTTCGCTCCAAAGATACAGTCAGTGAGATTGAACACATCCCTCACCACCAAGGCCGTGAACAGACCCAGTCACCGTGGCCTAACACATCCCTCACCACCAAGGCCGTGTACAGACCCAGTCACCGTGGCCTAACACATCCCTCACCACCAAGGTCGTGTACAGACCCAGGCACCGTGGCCTAACACAGATGGGCCAAAGCTAATGAAGCATGACGAATCCCAGTGGAAAGAACACTTCGAGGAGCTCCTCAACAGTCAGCGGTCTCCCATGTCCTCAACAGTCAGCGGTCTCCCATGTCCTCAACAGTCAACGGTCTCCCATGTCCTAAACAGTCAACGGTCTCCCATGTCCTCAACAGTCAACGGTCTCCCATGTCCTCAACAGTCAACGGTCTCCCATGTCCTCAACAGAAGGTGGAGGACGACATGGGAGACCCACCTAACCCGTAGGAGGACATGGGAGAACCATCTAACCTGTAGGAGGACAAGGGATAACCACCTAACCTGCAGGAGGACATGGGAGACCCACCTAACCTGTAGGACAAGGCAGCCCCACCTAACCTGTAGGAGGACATGGGAGACCCATCTAACCTGTAGGAGGACATGGGAGACCCACCTAACCTGTAGGAGGACATGGGAGACCCACCTAACCCGTAGGAGGACATGGGAGACCCACCTAACCTGTAGGAGGACATGGGAGAACCACCTAACCTGTAGGAGGACAAGGGAGACCCACCTAACCTGTAGGAGGACAAGGGTGAACCTCCTGGCATGCAGAAGGACATGGGAGAACCACCTAACCTGCAGGAGGACATGGGAGAAGCTCCTGGCCTGCAGGAGGACATGGGAGACCCACCTAACCTGTAGGAGGACATGGGAGAACCATCTAACCTGCAGGAGGACATGGGAGAACCACCTAACCTGCAGGAGGACATGGGAGGACCACCTAACCTGCAGGAGGTGCAAGATGCAATCCTTTAGAAGGGGAACAACAACGGCCAGATGAAATTCCAGTTGAAATCCTGAAGGAAGGCGGACCAGTGCTCCTACAACACATACATGCCCTGCTCCTGAAGACCTGGGATTAGGAGGAAATGCCTGCAGAACTCAGGGGTGCACTAATTTGTTAAACTTCTTGACGCACCCATCCCGTTAGCGGGATCATTTTCATCAACACACGCTGAATTGCAGAGCGCCAAATTCAAATTAAATTAGTAAAAATATTACATTTTCATGAAACCACAAGTGCAATATAGCAAAACACAGTTTAGCTTGTTGTTAATCCACCTGGGGTGTCAGATTTCAATAAAGGTTTTCGGCGAAATCATAACAACCGTTTATGTAAGAA
>NW_023493679.1:630000-660000 GCF_013265735.2 Oncorhynchus mykiss
CCTGTATATAACCTCATTACTACCTGGTACTCCGGTATATAACCTCATTACTACCTGGTACTCCTGTATATAACCTCATTACTACCTGGTACTCCCTGTATATAACCTCATTACTACCTGGTACTACTGTATATAACCTCTTTACTACCTGGTACTACTGTATATAACCTCATTACTACCTGGTACTCCTGTATATAACCTCATTACTACCTGGTACTCCCTGTATATAACCTCATTACTACCTGGTACTACTGTATATAACCTCATTACTACCTGGTACTACTGTATATAACCTCATTACTACCTGGTACTCCTGTATATTGTCTCATTACTACCTGGTACTACTGTATATAGTCTCATTACTACCTGGTATTTCCTGTATATAGTCTCATTACTACCTGGTACTACTGTATATAGTCTCATTACTACCTGGTACTCCTGTATATAGTCTCATTACTACCTGGTACTACTGTATATAACCTCATTACTACCTGGTACTCCTGTATATAACCTCATTACTACCTGGTACTCCTGTATATAACCTCATTACTACCTGGTACTCCTGTATATAACCTTTTACTACCTGGTACTACTGTATATAACCTCATTACTACCTGGTACTACGGTATATAGCATCATTACCACCTGGTACTCCCTGTATATAACCTCATTACTACCTGGTACTACTGTATATAACCTCATTACTACCTGGTACTCCTGTATATAACCTCATTACTACCTGGTACTCCTGTATATAGTCTCATTACTACCTGGTACTCCCTGTATAAGGCCTCATTACTACCTGGAACTCCTGTATATAGTCTCATTACTACCTGGTATTCCTGTATCTAACCTCATTACTCCCTGGTACTCCTGTATATAGCATCATTACTACCTGGTACTCCTGTATATAGCCTCATTACTACCTGGTACTCCTGTATATAACCTCATTACTACCTGGTACTCCTGTATATAACCTCATTACTACCTGGTACTCCCTGTATATAACCTCATTACTACCTGGTACTACTGTTTATAACCTCTTTACTACCTGGTACTACTGTATATAACCTCATTACTACCTGGTACTCCTGTATATAACCTCATTACTACCTGGTACTCCCTGTATATAACCTCATTACTACCTGGTACTACTGTATATAACCTCATTACTACCTGGTACTACTGTATATAACCTCATTACTACCTGGTACTCCTGTATATTGTCTCATTACTACCTGGTGCTACTGTATATAGTCTCATTACTACCTGGTATTTCCTGTATATAGTCTCATTACTACCTGGTACTACTGTATATAGTCTCATTACTACCTGGTACTCCTGTATATAGTCTCATTACTACCTGGTACTACTGTATATAACCTCATTACTACCTGGTACTCCTGTATATAACCTCATTACTACCTGGTACTCCTGTATATAGTCTCATTACTACCTGGTACTCCTGTATATAACCTCATTACTACCTGGTACTCCTGTATATATCCTCATTACTACCTGGTACTCCTGTATATAACCTTTTACTACCTGGTACTACTGTATATAACCTCATTACTACCTGGTACTACGGTATATAGCATCATTACCACCTGGTACTCCCTGTATATAACCTCATTACTACCTGGTACTACTGTATATAACCTCATTACTACCTGGTACTCCTGTATATAACCTCATTACTACCTGGTACTACTGTATATAACCTCATTACTACCTGGTACTCCTGTATATTGTCTCATTACTACCTGGTGCTACTGTATATAGTCTCATTACTACCTGGTATTTCCTGTATATAGTCTCATTACTACCTGGTACTACTGTATATAGTCTCATTACTACCTGGTACTCCTGTATATAGTCTCATTACTACCTGGTACTACTGTATATAACCTCATTACTACCTGGTACTCCTGTATATAACCTCATTACTACCTGGTACTCCTGTATATAACCTCATTACTACCTGGTACTCCTGTATATAACCTTTTACTACCTGGTACTACTGTATATAACCTCATTACTACCTGGTACTACGGTATATAGCATCATTACCACCTGGTACTCCCTGTATATAACCTCATTACTACCTGGTACTACTGTATATAACCTCATTACTACCTGGTACTCCTGTATATAACCTCATTACTACCTGGTACTCCTGTATATAGTCTCATTACTACCTGGTACTCCCTGTATAAGGCCTCATTACTACCTGGAACTCCTGTATATAGTCTCATTACTACCTGGTATTCCTGTATCTAACCTCATTACTCCCTGGTACTCCTGTATATAGCATCATTACTACCTGGTACTCCTGTATATAGCCTCATTACTACCTGGTACTCCTGTATATAACCTCATTACTACCTGGTACTCCTGTATATAACCTCATTACTACCTGGTACTCCCTGTATATAACCTCATTACTACCTGGTACTACTGTTTATAACCTCTTTACTACCTGGTACTACTGTATATAACCTCATTACTACCTGGTACTCCTGTATATAACCTCATTACTACCTGGTACTCCCTGTATATAACCTCATTACTACCTGGTACTACTGTATATAACCTCATTACTACCTGGTACTACTGTATATAACCTCATTACTACCTGGTACTCCTGTATATTGTCTCATTACTACCTGGTGCTACTGTATATAGTCTCATTACTACCTGGTATTTCCTGTATATAGTCTCATTACTACCTGGTACTACTGTATATAGTCTCATTACTACCTGGTACTCCTGTATATAGTCTCATTACTACCTGGTACTACTGTATATAACCTCATTACTACCTGGTACTCCTGTATATAACCTCATTACTACCTGGTACTCCTGTATATAGTCTCATTACTACCTGGTACTCCTGTATATAACCTCATTACTACCTGGTACTCCTGTATATATCCTCATTACTACCTGGTACTCCTGTATATAACCTTTTACTACCTGGTACTACTGTATATAACCTCATTACTACCTGGTACTACGGTATATAGCATCATTACCACCTGGTACTCCCTGTATATAACCTCATTACTACCTGGTACTACTGTATATAACCTCATTACTACCTGGTACTCCTGTATATAACCTCATTACTACCTGGTACTCCTGTATATAGTCTCATTACTACCTGGTACTCCCTGTATAAGGCCTCATTACTACCTGGTACTCCTGTATATAGTCTCATTACTTCCTGGTATTCCTGTATCTAACCTCATTACTCCCTGGTACTCCTGTATATAGCATCATTACTACCTGGTACTCCTGTATATAGCCTCATTACTACCTGGTACTCCTGTATATAACCTCATTACTACCTGGTACTCCTGTATATAACCTCATTACTACCTGGTACTCCCTGTATATAACCTCATTACTACCTGGTACTACTGTATATAACCTCTTTACTACCTGGTACTACTGTATATAACCTCATTACTACCTGGTACTCCTGTATATAACCTCATTACTACCTGGTACTCCCTGTATATAACCTCATTACTACCTGGTACTACTGTATATAACCTCATTACTACCTGGTACTACTGTATATAACCTCATTACTACCTGGTACTCCTGTATATTGTCTCATTACTACCTGGTACTACTGTATATAGTCTCATTACTACCTGGTATTTCCTGTATATAGTCTCATTACTACCTGGTACTACTGTATATAGTCTCATTACTACCTGGTACTCCTGTATATAGTCTCATTACTACCTGGTACTACTGTATATAACCTCATTACTACCTGGTACTCCTGTATATAACCTCATTACTACCTGGTACTCCTGTATATAACCTCATTACTACCTGGTACTCCTGTATATAACCTTTTACTACCTGGTACTACTGTATATAACCTCATTACTACCTGGTACTACGGTATATAGCATCATTACCACCTGGTACTCCCTGTATATAACCTCATTACTACCTGGTACTACTGTATATAACCTCATTACTACCTGGTACTCCTGTATATAACCTCATTACTACCTGGTACTCCTGTATATAGTCTCATTACTACCTGGTACTCCCTGTATAAGGCCTCATTACTACCTGGAACTCCTGTATATAGTCTCATTACTACCTGGTATTCCTGTATCTAACCTCATTACTCCCTGGTACTCCTGTATATAGCATCATTACTACCTGGTACTCCTGTATATAGCCTCATTACTACCTGGTACTCCTGTATATAACCTCATTACTACCTGGTACTCCTGTATATAACCTCATTACTACCTGGTACTCCCTGTATATAACCTCATTACTACCTGGTACTACTGTTTATAACCTCTTTACTACCTGGTACTACTGTATATAACCTCATTACTACCTGGTACTCCTGTATATAACCTCATTACTACCTGGTACTCCCTGTATATAACCTCATTACTACCTGGTACTACTGTATATAACCTCATTACTACCTGGTACTACTGTATATAACCTCATTACTACCTGGTACTCCTGTATATTGTCTCATTACTACCTGGTGCTACTGTATATAGTCTCATTACTACCTGGTATTTCCTGTATATAGTCTCATTACTACCTGGTACTACTGTATATAGTCTCATTACTACCTGGTACTCCTGTATATAGTCTCATTACTACCTGGTACTACTGTATATAACCTCATTACTACCTGGTACTCCTGTATATAACCTCATTACTACCTGGTACTCCTGTATATAGTCTCATTACTACCTGGTACTCCTGTATATAACCTCATTACTACCTGGTACTCCTGTATATATCCTCATTACTACCTGGTACTCCTGTATATAACCTTTTACTACCTGGTACTACTGTATATAACCTCATTACTACCTGGTACTACGGTATATAGCATCATTACCACCTGGTACTCCCTGTATATAACCTCATTACTACCTGGTACTACTGTATATAACCTCATTACTACCTGGTACTCCTGTATATAACCTCATTACTACCTGGTACTCCTGTATATAGTCTCATTACTACCTGGTATTCCTGTATCTAACCTCATTACTCCCTGGTACTCCTGTATATAGCATCATTACTACCTGGTACTCCTGTATATAGCCTCATTACTACCTGGTACTCCTGTATATAGTCTCATTACTACCTGGTACTCCTGTATATAGTCTCATTACTACCTGGTACTCCTGTATATAGCCTCATTACTACCTGGTACTCCTGTATATAGTCTCATTACTACCTGGTACTCCCTGTAAAATGCCTCATTACTACCTGGTACTCCTGTATATAGCCTCATTACTACCTGGTACTCCTGTATATAGCCTCATTACTACCTGGTACTCCTGTATATAGCCTCATTACTACCTGGTACTCTTGTATATAACCTCATTACTACCTGGTACTACTGTATATAACCTCATTACTACCTGGTACTCCTGTATATAACCTCATTACTACCTCGTACTCCCTGTATATAGCCTCATTACTACCTGGTAGTCCTGTATATAGCCTCATTACTACCTGGTAGTCCTGTATATAACCTCATTACTACCTGGCAGTCCTGTATATAGTGTCATTACTACCTGATACTCATAGTATATGGCCTCATTACTACCTGGTACTCCTGTGTAGAACCTCATTACTACCTGGTACTCCTGTATATAACCTCATTACTACCTGGTACTCCTGTATATAACCTCATTACTACCTGATACTACTGTATATTACTTCATTACTACCTGGTACTCCCTGTATATAGTCTCATTACTACCTGGTACTCCTGTATATTACTTCATTACTACCTGGTACTACTGTATATTACTTCATTACTACCTGGTACTACTGTATATAACCTCATTACTACCTGGTACTCCTGTATATTACTTCATTACTACCTGGTACTCCTGTATATAACCTCATTACTACCTGGTACTCCTGTATATAACATCATTACTACCTGGTACTCCTGTATATAACCTCATTACTACCTGGTACTCCTGTATATTACTTCATTACTACCTGGTACTACTGTATATTACTTCATTACTACCTGGTACTCCTGTATATAACCTCATTACTACCTGGTACTCCTGTATATAACCTCATTACTACCTGGTACTACTGTATATTACTTCATTACTACCTGGTACTCCCTGTATATAGTCGCATTACTACCTGGTACTCCTGTATATTACTTCATTACTACCTGGTACTACTGTATATTACTTCATTACTACCTGGTACTCCTGTATATAACCTCATTACTACCTGGTACTACTGTATATTACTTCATTACTACCTGGTACTCCCTGTATATAGTCTCATTACTACCTGGTACTCCCTGTATATAGTCGCATTACTACCTGGTACTCCTGTATATTACTTCATTACTACCTGGTACTACTGTATATTACTTCATTACTACCTGGTACTACTGTATATAACCTCATTACTACCTGGTACTCCTGTATATAGCCTCATTACTACCTGGTACTGCTGTATATTACTTCATTACTACCTGGTACTACTGTATATAACCTCATTACTACCTGGTACTACTGTATATTACTTCATTACTACCTGGTACTCCTGTATATAACCTCATTACTACCTGGTACTACTGTATATTACTTCATTACTACCTGGTACTCCTGTATATAACCTCATTACTACCTGGTACTACTGTATATTACTTCATTACTACCTGGTACTACTGTATATTACATCATTACTACCTGGTACTACTGTATATAACCTCATTACTACCTGGTACTCCTGTATATAGCCTCATTACTACCTGGTACTGCTGTATATAACCTCATTACTACCTGGTACTACTGTATATAACCTCATTACTACCTGGTACTCCTGTATATAGTCTCATTACTACCTGGTACTCCTGTATATAACCTCATTACTACCTGGTACTCCTGTATATAACCTCATTACTACCTGGTACTCCTGTATATAGCCTCATTACTACCTGGTACCCCTGTATATAGCCTCATTACTACCTGGTACCCCTGTATATAGCCTCATTACTACCTGGTACTCCTGTATATAACCTCATTACTACCTGGTACTACTGTATATAGCCTCATTACTACCTGGTACTCCTGTATATAACCTCATTACTACCTGGTACTACTGTATATAACCTCATTACTACCTGGTACTACTGTATATAACCTCATTACTACCTGGTACTCCTGTATATAGTCTCATTACTACCTGGTACTCCTGTATATAACCTCATTACTACCTGGTACTCCTGTATATAGCCTCATTACTACCTGGTACCCCTGTATATAGCCTCATTACTACCTGGTACCCCTGTATATAGCCTCATTACTACCTGGTACTCCTGTATATAACCTCATTACTACCTGGTACTACTGTATATAGCCTCATTACTACCTGGTACTCCTGTATATAACCTCATTACTACCTGGTACTCCTGTATATAGTCTCATTACTACCTGGTAGTCCTGTATATAACCTCATTACTACCTGGTACTACTGTATATAACCTCATTACTACCTGGTACTCCTGTATATAACATCATTACTACCTGGTACTCCTGTATATAGCCTCATTACTACCTGGTTACTATTTTCTAATTTTATTTAGCAAATGTTCTTACTTTTTAACTCTGCATTGTTGGGAAAGGGCTTGTGGTTTATTACATCACAATAACGTCTACAACTGTTCTATTCGGTGAGGATTCAAATTAGATTAGATTTGATTTATAGTAGTATGTTGAAATAAACAGTGGGGTTCTGGGACAGAGTGTGTGAGTGTGAGTGTGTACCTTTGCCCTGGGCCAAGTTGCGGTTGAATCCCAGTGGACTGACAAACTCAAACAGGAAGACAGAGACGGCCGTGACCAGGAGTAACATCACAAACATCATCACCCAGACAGATGCACTGAAGGGCTCTGAGAGAGGGGAGGAAGGGAGAGAGAGGGAAGGAAGGGAGAGAGAGGGGGAGAGAGAGGGAAGGAAGGGAGAGAGAGGGGGGAAGGGAGAAAGAGGGGGAAAGAGAGGGAAGGAAGGGAGAGAGAGTGGGGAAGGAGAAAGAGGGGGAGAGAGAGGGAAGGAAGGGAGAGAGAGCCACGGAGAGAGAGGGAAGGAAGGGAGAGAGAGCCACGGAGAGAGAGGGAAGGGAGAGAGAGGGAAGGAAGGGAGAGAGAGCCACGGAGAGAGAGGGACGGGAGAGAGAGAGAGAGAGGGAGAGAGGGGAGGAAGGGAGAGAGAGGGGGAGAGAAGAGGGGAGGAAGGGAGACAGAGAGAAAGGGAGAGTTTCATAACCACTTTATTTGACAGTACTTTATTTGGTGTAAAGCATTGCCACCAGCAGCACCAGCCCTTTAAAACCAACGCTTCTGACGTCACACATGTAGATACATACTTATCATTCATCTCTATAACACCATACTAAGCAGACAGAGAGAGATGGAGGAGGACGAGGGGAGGAGAAAGACAGACAGAAAGATATCTAGAGAGACAGACTGGGAGAAAGAGAATGAGAACACAGGGAGAGAAAGAGAGTGAGAGAGAGAGAGAGAGAGTGGAGAGAAAATGGAGAGAGAGAGAGAGAGAAAGAGAAAGAGAGAGAGAGAGAATGTTAACACATTTACCATGCCAATAAAGCCCCTTGAATTGAATTGAATTGAATGGAGAGAGTGAGAGAGAGAGAGAGAGAGAGACAGATAGACAGAGGAGAGAAAATAAAAACCAAACTATACGCTTGCTTTATCGACTTCCAAAAAGCATTTGATTCTAGTTGGCAGACAGGACTGTTCTACAAAGTTATTGAAAGTGGTGTCGGGGGTAAAACATATGACATAACTAAATCAATGTATACTGGCAATACGTGCAGCGTTAAAATTGGCAAGAAAATAACAGAATTCTGTAACCAGGGGCGGGGCCTTCGCCAGGGTTGCACTCTGAGCCCTGCACTCTTCAATATTCATATCAATGAATTGGCTACTATTCTAGAAAAAATCCTCAGCCCCTGGTGTTAGTCTCCACAATTCAGAAGTTAAATGCCTGCTCTTCGCAGATGACCTATGCCTGCTGTCACCCACAGCACATGGCCTACAGCAGAGCCTGGACCTGCTAGAGCAGTACTGCCAGACCTGGGCCCTGGCAGTAAACACCAAAAAGACTAAAATAATGATTTTCCAGAGAAGATCCAGATCTCAGGGAATTAGACCAAAGTTCTCAAATGGTACAAAATATATAGAGTACTGTACACACTACAATTACTGAGGTTTAAATATATAGAGTACTGTACACACTACAATTACTGAGGTTTAAATATATAGAGTACTGTACACACTACAATTACTGAGGTTTAAATATATAGAGTACTGTACACACTACAATTACTGAGGTTTAAATATATAGAGTACTGAACACATTACAATTACTGAGGTTTAAATATATAGAGTACTGAACACACTACAATTACTGAGGTTTAAATATATAGAGTACTGTACACATTACAATTACTGAGGTTTAAATATATAGAGTACTGTACACACTACAATTACTGAGGTTTAAAAATAAGCTCAACTGGAATCCTTAATGAGGCAGTGAATAAACAGAGAGAAAGCACGCAGGGCATTCTACACCATTAAAAAACTAATTCTAATTGAAATACCTATTAAAATGTGTCTAAAACTAATTGAAGGTGTCATTGAACCAATTGCACTTTATGTCAGCGAGGTGTGGGGTCCACTTGCAAAACAAGATTTCATCAAATGGGACAAACACCCCATTGAAACCCTGCATGCAGAGTTCTGTAAGATTATCCTACATGTCCAGAGGAAAACTACAAACAATGCATTCAGGGCAGAATTAGGAGAATATCCACTAATAATAAAAACTCAAAAAAGATCAATTCAGTTTTGGAAACATCTAAAATACAGTGACCCCCTCTCATATCATTACCAAGCCCTGCAATGTCAAGAGCTGAGCAAAGAAAATAGTCCCCTCATCCAGCTGGTCCAGGGGCTCAGTTCACAAACCTGTTCTACTAACACACTGAAGCCTCAGGACCAGAACATTCAATCAATCAGAATAAACCAAATTACAACACAGTCAAAACAAAACTATATTGCTTATTGGGAAACACAAGAACAAACACAAAGCAAAATGCAGTGCTATCTGGCCCTAAATCCACAGTACACCGTGGCTAACTATTAGACCATGGTTACTGATCAAAACCTTAGAAAAACCTTGACAAAGTACAGTCTCAGTGAGCACAGCCTTGCCCTTGAGAAGGGTAGACACAGGAAAACCTGGCTTCCTGTAGAGGAAAGGCTGTGCAACCACTGCACCACAGCAGAACCTGAGACGGAGCTGCTTTTCCTGACAAAATGTCAAAAATATAAAACAACTAGAGAGTGTAAATTCCCCAACAGTGAATCCCTTATTCAAGGTTTCAAAGACCTCTCTGATGAGGACAGGCTACCCGTCCTGTTGGGGGAGGGATAGGCTACCTGTCCTGTTGGGGGAGGGACAGGCTACCTGTCCTGTTGGGGGAGGGACAGGCTACCTGTCCTGTTGGTGGAGGGATAGGCTACCCGTCCTGTTGGGGGAGGGATAGGCTACCCGTCCTGTTGGGGGAGGGATAGGCTACCTGTCTGTTGGGGGAGGGATAGGCTACCTGTCCTGGTGGGGGAGGGACAGGCTACACGTCCTGTTGGGGGAGGGACAGGCTACCTGTCCTGTTGGGGGAGGGATAGGCTACCTGTCCTGTTGGGGGAGGGATAGGCTACCTGTCCTGTTGGGGGAGGGACAGGCTACCCGTCCTGTTGGGGGAGGGACAGGCTACCCGTCCTGTTGGGGGAGGGACAGGCTACCCGTCCTGTTGGGGGAGGGACAGGCTACCCGTCCTGTTGGGGGAGGGATAGGCTACTCGTCCTGTTGGGGGAGGGACAGGCTACCCGTCCTGTTGGGGGAGGATGCAGAGAGCTGTGGGTTGGCAGTACCTGCACATGTACTCTACTGTATGCTTATTGTTATTGTTGAATGTATGGCTATTTTGACACCTGGTTATTGTTGTTATTGTTGTTACTGTTGTTATTGTTGTTATTGTTGTTACTGTTGTTATTGTTGTTATTGTTGTTATTGTTGTTACTGTTGTTATTGTTGTTATTGTTGTTATTGTTGTTATTGTTGTTATTGTTGTTATTGTTGTTATTGTTGTTACTGTTGTTATTGTTGTTATTGTTGTTACTGTTTTTATTGTTGTTAATGTTGTTATTGTTGTTATTGTTGTTACTGTTGTTACTGTTGTTATTGTTGTTATTGTTGTTACTGTTGTTCCCGTTGACAATTTGATACTCATGTTTATATCGTAAATATCCAAAATAAGCTTTGGCAATATGGACTTTGTTACGTCATGCCGATAAAGCAAATTGAATTGAATTGAGAGAGAGAGAGAATGGAGAGAGATAGAAAGAGAGAGAGAGATAGACAGAGAGAGGGAGAGAGAGAGAGAGAGAGAGACAGAGAGAGAGAGAGAGAGAGACAGAGAGAGAGACAGAGAGACAGAGAGAGAGAGAGAGAATGGAGAGAGATAGAAAGAGAGAGAGAATGGAGAGAGATAGACAGAGAGAGAGAGAGAGAGAGACGAGAGAGAGAGACGAGAGAGAGAGAGAATGGAAAGAGAGAATGGAGAGAGAGAATGGAGAGAGATAGACAGAGAGAGAGAGAATGGAGAGAGAGAATGGAGAGAGATAGACAGAGAGAGAGAGAATGGAGAGAGAGAATGGAGAGAGATAGACAGAGATAGAGAGAATGAGAATGGACAGATAGAGAGAGAGAGAGAATGGAGAGAGATAGACACAGAGAGAGATAGACACAGAGAGAGGTTAGTCACAGTAAGTTTGAGTTTCTAGCACATTTCCTTATTTCTCATTATTCCCTTGGATCTTCTCTGAGCGGAAGGTCTCACTTCCAACGGGCAGGAGAGGAGGAGGTGGAGGATAGAAGAGGGAGAAGGAGAGGAGATGAGAGGGAAAAGGGAGGAGGAGAGGGGAGGAAGGGGAGGAGAGGGGTAGGAGAGGAGAGGGAGAAGGAGAGGAGATGAGAGGGAAAAGGGAGGAGGAGACGAAAGTGAGAGGAGAGGAGGGGGAGGAGTGGAGAGAAGAGGGAGAGGAGAGGAGAGGGGGAGGAGAGGGAAAAGGAGAGGAGGAGAGGGGAGGGGAGGAAGGGGAGGAGAGGATGGGGGGGAGGAGAGGGGTAGGAGAGGAGAGGGAGAGATTATGAGGAGGAGGAGGAAGATGAGGAGGAGAAGAGATAAGGAGAGGAGAGATGGAAAGAAGATAAGAGAAGAGGAGGAAAGGAGAGGATTCAGAGTGTGGTGTGGCGGAGAGTCAGACAGAGTGAGTTAGCCAAACTAGAGACAGAGAGTTAGCCAAACTAGAGACGGAGAGTTAGCCAAACTAGAGAGGGAGAGTTAGCCGAACTAGAGATAGAGAGTTAGCCAAACTAGAGAGGGAGAGTTAGCCAAACTAGAGAGAGAGAGTTAGCCAAACTAGAGACGGAGAGTTAGCCAAACTAGAGAGAGAGAGTTAGCCAAACTAGAGACGGAGAGTTAGCCAAACTAGAGACAGAGAGTTAGCCGAACTAGAGAGAGAGAGAGTTAGCCAAACTAGAGAGGGAGAGTTAGCCAAACTAGAGAGAGAGAGTTAGCCAAACTAGAGAGAGAGAGTTAGCCAAACTAGAGAGAGAGTTAGCCAAACTAGAGAGGGAGAGTTAGCCAAACTAGAGAGGGAGAGTTAGCCGAACTAGAGAGGGAGAGTTAGCCGAACTAGAGAGAGAGAGTTAGCCAAACTAGAGAGGGAGAGTTAGTCGAACTAGAGAGGGAGAGTTAGCCGAACTAGAGAGAGAGAGTTAGCCAAACTAGAGAGAGAGAGTTAGCCAAAATAGAGAGGGAGAGTTAGCCGAACTAGAGAGAGAGTTAGCCAAACTAGAGAGGGAGAGTTAGCCGAACTAGAGAGAGAGAGTTAGCCAAACTAGAGAGGGAGAGTTAGCCGAACTAGAGAGAGAGAGTTAGCCGAACTAGAGATGGAGAGTTAGCCGAACTAGAGAGAGAGAGTTAGCCGAACTAGAGATGGAGAGTTAGTCAAACTAGAGAGAGAGAGAGAGTTAGCCAAACTAGAGACGGAGAGTTAGCCAAACTAGAGAGAGAGAGTTAGCCAAACTAGAGAGAGAGAGTTAGCCAAACTAGAGACGGAGAGTTAGCCGAACTAGAGAGAGAGAGTTAGCCAAACTAGAGAGAGAGAGTTAGCCAAACTAGAGACGGAGAGTTAGCCGAACTAGAGAGAGAGAGTTAGCCAAACTAGAGAGAGAGAGTTAGCCAAACTAGAGACGGAGAGTTAGCCGAACTAGAGATGGAGAGTTAGTCAAACTAGAGAGAGAGAGAGAGTTAGCCAAACTAGAGACGGAGAGTTAGCCAAACTAGAGAGAGAGAGTTAGCCGAACTAGAGAGAGAGAGTTAGCCAAACTAGAGAGAGAGAGTTAGCCAAACTAGAGACGGAGAGTTAGCCGAACTAGAGAGAGAGAGTTAGCCAAACTAGAGAGAGAGAGTTAGCCAAACTAGAGACGGAGAGTTAGCCGAACTAGAGAGAGAGAGTTAGCCAAACTAGAGAGAGAGAGTTAGCCAAACTAGAGAGGGAGAGTTAGCCAAACTAGAGAGAGAGAGTTAGCCAAACTAGAGAGAGAGAGTTAGCCAAACTAGAGAGAGAGAGTTAGCCAAACTAGAGAGGGAGAGTTAGCCAAACTGTAAGTGTAAAAGCATTGGTTTCATGAATGTTAACATTAGAAGCCTCCTTCCTAAGTTTGTTTTATTCACTGCTTTAGCACACTCTGCCAACCCGGATGTCTTAGCCGTGTCTGAATCCTGGCTTAGGAAAACCACCAAAAACCCTGACATTTCCATCCCTAATTAAAACATTTTCCGCCAAGATAGAACTGCCAAAGGGGGCGGAGTTGCAATCTACTGCAGAGAGTTCTGTCTACTATCCAGGACTGGACACAAACAATTCGAGCTTCTTCTTTTAAAAATCCACCTTTCCAGAAACAAGTCTTCTCACCGTTGCCGCCTGTTATAGACCCCCCTCAGCCCCCAGCTGTGCCCTGGACACCATATGTGAATTGATTGCCCCCATCTATCTTCAGAGTTTGATCTGTTACCAAACGGGGACATGCTTAACACCCCGGCCGTCCTACAATCTAAGCTTGATTCCCTCAATCTCACACAAATGATCAATGAACCTACCAGGTATAACCCCAAATCTGTAAACACAGGCACTCTCATAGATATCATCCAAATCAACTTGCCCTCTAAATACACCTCTGCTGTCTTCAACCAAGATCTCAGCGATCACTGCCCCATTGCCTGCATCCGTAATGGGTCAGCGGTCAAACGACCTCCACTCATCACTGTCAAACGCTCCCTGAAACACTTCAGCGAGCAGGCCTTTCTAATCGACCTGGCCGGGGTATCCTGGAAGGATATTGATCTCATCCCGTCAGTAGAGGATGCCTGGATATTCTTTAAAAGTGCTTTCCTCACCATTTTAAATAGCATGCGCCATTTAAAAAATGTAGAACTAGGAACAGATATAGCCCTTGGTTCTCCCCAGACCTGACTGCCCTTAACCAACACAAAAACATCCTATGGCGTTCTGCATTAGCATCGAACAGCCCCCGTGATATGCAGCTGTTCAGGGAAGCTAGAAACCATTATACACAGGCAGTTAGAAAAGCCAAGGCTAGCTTTTTCAAGCAGAAATTTGCTTCTTGCAACACTAACTCAAAAAACTCCAGACCTGACTGCCCTCGACCAAAAAACATCCTGTGGAATTAGCATCGAATAGCCCCGCAAACGTTTCAGGGAAGTTAGGAACCAATATACACAGGCAGCTAAGGCTAGCTTTATCAAACAGAAATGTGCATCCTGTAGTACAAACTGAAAAAGGTACTGGGACACTGTAAAGTCCACGGAGAATAAGAACACCTCCTCCCAGCTGCCCACTGTTCTGAGGCTAGGAAACACTGTCACCCACCGATAAATCCACTATAATTGAGAATTTCAATAAGCATTTTCCTATGGCTGGCCATGCTTTCCATCTGGCTACCCCTACCCCGGTCAAAAGCACTGCACCCCCCACAGCAACTCGCACAAGCCTTCCCCATTTCTCATTCACCCAAATCCAGACAGCTGATGTTCTGAAAGAGCTGCAAAATCTGGAACCCTACAAATCAGCCAGGTGAGACAATCTGGACCCCTCTCTTCCTAAAATGATCTGCCAAAATTGTTGTAACCCCTATTACTAGCCTGTTCAACCTGTCTTTCGTATCGTCTGAGATTCAGAAAGATTGGAAAGCTGCCACGGTCATCCCCCTCTTCAAAGGGGGAGACACTCTAGACCCAAACTGCTACAGAACTATATCTATCCTACCTTTCCTTTCTAAGGTCTTCGAAAGCCAAGTTAACAAACAGATCACTGACCATTTTGAATCCCACCTTCTCCGCTATGCAATCTGGTTTCAGAGCTGGTCATGGGTGCTCTGCCACTTTCAAGGTCCTAAACGATTCATAACCGCCATCGATAAGAGACATTACTGTGCAGCCGTATTCATCGACCTGGCCAAGGCTTTCGACTCTGTCAATCCCCACATTCTTATCACCTTGGTTTCTCAAATTATTGCCTTGCCTGGTTTACCAGGTACTTCTCTGATAGAGTTCAGTGTGTCAAATCGGAGGGCCTGTTGTCCGGGCCTCTGGCAGTCTCTATGTGGGTGCCACAGGGTTCAATTTTCGGGTCGACTCTCTTCTCTGTATACATCAATGATGTCGCTCTTGCTGCTGGTGATTCTCTGATCCTCCACTACGCAGACGACACCATTCTGTATACTTCTGGCCCTTCTTTGGACACTGTGTTAATTAACTAACCTCCAGACAAGCTTCAATTACATACAACTCTCCTTCCGTGGCCTCCAACTACTCTTAAATGCAAGTAAAACTAAATGCATGCTCTTCAACCGATCGCTGCCCGCACCTGCCCGCCTATCCAGCATCACTACTCTGGACGGTTCTGACTTAGAATACTTGGACTACTATAAATACCTAGGTGTTTGGCTAGACTGTAAACTCTCCTCCCAGACTCACATTAAGCATCTCCAATCCAAAATTAAATCTAGAATCGGCTTCCTATTTCGCAACAAAGCATCCTTCACTCATGTTGCCAAATATACCCTCATAAAACTGACCATCCTACCGATCCTTGACTTCGGTGATGTCATTTACAAAATATCCTCCAACATTCTACTCAACAAATTGTATGCAGTCTATCACAGTGCCATCCGTTTTGTCACCAAAGCCCCATATACCACCCACCATTACGACCTGTATGCTCTCGTCGGCTGGCCCTCACTTCATACTCACTGGCTCCAGGTCATCTACAAGTCTCTGCTAGGTAAAGCCACGCCTTATCTCAGCTCACTGGTCACCATAGCAGCACCCACTCGTAGCTCGTGCTCCAGCAGATATATCTTACTGGTCACCCTCAAAGCCAATTCCTCATTTGGCCGCTTTTCATTCCAGTTCTCTGCTGCCAATGACTGGAACGAACTGCAAAGATCACTGAAGCTAGAGACTCATTTCTCCCTCACTATCTTTAAGAACCAGCTGCTCCAGCAGGTGTATCTCACTGGTCACCCCCAAAGCCAATTCCTCCTTTGGTCGCCTTTCCTTCCAGTTCTCTCCAGCAGCTCACAGATCCCTTCACCTGTTCATAGCCCATCTGTATACAGCCAATCTATCTACCTCATCCCCATACTGTTATTTATTTTGCTCCTTTGCACCCCAGTATCTCTACTTGATCATTCATCTTCTTCACATTTATTACTCCAGTGTTTAATTGGTATATTGTAATTACTTCGCCACCATGGCCTATTTATTGCCTTACCTCTCTTAAATGACTTTATTTTCACACACTGTAAATATATATTTTTTATACTGTATTATTGACTGTATGTTTTGTTTATTCCATGTGTAACTCCGTGTTGTTGTATGTGTCGAAATGAGAACTTGTTCTCAACTAGTCTACCTGGTTAAATGAAGGTGAAATAAAATAAATAAAATAAGAGGAGACATGGAGAGGAGGAGAGGAGAGGAGAGATGGAGAGGAGGAGAGGAGACATGGAGAGGAGGAGAGGAGTAGAGGAGAGGAGATACAGAGAGTAGGAGAGGATAAGAGGAGAGGAGACATGGAGAGGAAGAGAGGAGAGGAGAGATGGAGAGGTGGAGAGGAGACATATAGAGGAAGTGAGGAGGAGAGGAGACATGGAGAGGAAGAGAGGAGAGGAGAGATGGAGAGGTGGAGAGGAGACATATAGAGGAAGTGAGGAGGAGAGGAGACATGGCGAGGAAGAGAGGAGGAGAGGAGACATGGAGAGGAGGAGAGGAGGAGAGGAGACATAGAGGAAGTGAGGAGGAGAGGAGACATGGAGAGGAGGAGAGGAGACATGGAGAGGAGACATGGAGAGGAAAAGAGGAGAGGAGACATGGAGAGGAGGAGAGGAAAAGAGGAGAGGAGACATGGAGAGGAGGAGAGGAGACATGGAGAGGAAGAGAGGAGAGGAGAGATGGAGAGGAGGAGAGGAGACATATAGAGGAAGTGAGGAGAAGAGAAATGGAGAGGAAGAGAGGAGGAGAGGAGACATGGAGAGGAGGAGAGGAGACATGTAGAGGAAGTGAGGAGGAGGAGAGGAGACATGGAAAGGATAAAAGAGCGAAATGGAGGAGACATGGAGAGGAAGAGTGGAGACATGGAGAGGAGGAGAGGAGACAGGGAGAGGAGGAGGAGAGGAAGACTGAGGACATGGAGAGGAGGAGAGGAGAGAGAAAGGGAGGAGACAGGGAGAGGAGGAGAGGAAGAGTGGAGACATGGAGAGGAGGAGAGGAGACAGGGAGAGGAGGAGAAGAAGAGTGGGGACATGCAGAGGAGGAGAGGAGAGAGAAAGGGAGGAGAGGAGAGAGAAAGAGAGGAGAGGAGACATGGAGAGGAGGAGAGGAGAGAGAAATAGAGGAGCAGAGGAGAGATGGAGAGGAGGAGAGGAGAGATGGAGAGGAGGAGAGGAGAGAGAAAGGGAGGAGAGGAGAGAGAAAGAGAGGAGGAGAGGAGAGAGAAAGGGAGGAGACAGGGAGAGGAGGAGAGAAAGGGAGGAGACAGGGAGAGGAGGAGAGGAGAGAAAAAGGGAGGAGAGGAGAGAGAAAGAGAGGAGGAGAGGAGGAGAGAAAGGGAGGAGACAGGGAGAGGAGGAGAGGAGAGAAAAAGGGAGGAGAGGAGAGAGAAAGAGAGGAGGAGAAACGACCACGTGGGCAACATTGGTTGAAGTGATGTTTTGACATGTCTTTATTTAGTGACCTGTTTTTAAATAATGAATAGATTGTATATATATATAATAGATTGTGAAACAACGACCCAGATTCTAATCCAAAACATGACATCATCGTCAGGAGAGCCTGCTGTAGGAAAGAAGACTTGTTTGCTACTCAGACAACCAGAACAAGACTAGAGCTGACGGGACCTTCCTCGCTAACACAGTGTTAGAGCAGCCATGGGACTCTCCAGTCCTCTGGGGCCTGATTGGCATCGCACTTCCCCCTCAGACATGGAGCTGATAGAGGTGGGACCTTCCTCGCTAACACAGTGTTAGAGCAGCCATTGGAAACTCCAGTCCTCTGGGGCCTGATTGGCATCACACTTCCCCCTCAGACATGGAGCTGATAGAGGTGGGACCTTCCTCGCTAACACAGTGTTAGAGCAGCCATGGGAAACTCCAGTCCTCTGGGGCCTGATTGGCATCACACTTCCCCCTCAGACATGGAGCTGATAGAGGTGGGACCTTCCTCGCTAACACAGTGTTAGAGCAGCCATGGGAAACTCCAGTCCTCTGGGGCCTGATTGGCATCACACTTCCCCCTCAGACATGGAGCTGATAGAGGTGGGACCTTCCTCTCTAACACAGTGTTAGAGCAGCCATGGGACTCTCCAGTCCTCTGGGGCCTGATTGGCATCGCACTTCCCCCTCAGACATGGAGCTGATAGAGGTGGGACCTTACTCTCTAACACAGTGTTAGAGCAGCCATGGGACTCTCCAGTCCTCTGGGGCCTGATTGGCATCACACTTCCCCCTCAGACATGGAGCTGATAGAGGTGGGACCTTCCTCTCTAACACAGTGTTAGAGCAGCCATGGGACTCTCCAGTCCTCTGGGGCCTGATTGGCATCACACTTCCCCCTCGGACATGGAGCTGATAGAGGTGGGACCTTCCTCTCTTACACAGTGTTAGAGCAGCCATGGGAATCTCCAGTCCTCTGGGGCCTGATTGGCATCACACTTCCCCCTCAGACATGGAGCTGATAGAGGTGGGACCTTCTTCTCTAACACAGTGTTAGAGCAGCCATGGGACTCTCCAGTCCTCTGGGGCCTGATTGGCATCACACTTCCCCCTCAGACATGGAGCTGATAGAGGTGGGACCTTCCTCTCTAACACAGTGTTAGAGCAGCCATGGGACTCTCCAGTCCTCTGGGGCCTGATTGGCATCACACTTCCCCCTCAGACATGGAGCTGATAGAGGTGGGACCTTCCTCTCTACCACAGTGTTAGAGCAGCCATGGGACTCTCCAGTCCTCTGGGGCCAGATTGGCATCACACTTCCCCCTCAGACATGGAGCTGATAGAGGTGGGACCTTCCTCTCTAACACAGTGTTAGAGCAGCCATGGGACTCTCCAGTCCTCTGGGGCCTGATTGGCATCACACTTCCCCAGACATGGAGCTGATAGAGGTGGGACCTTCCTCTCTAACACAGTGTTAGAGCAGCCATGGGACTCTCCAGTCCTCTGGGGCCTGATTGGCATCACACTTCCCCCTCAGACATGGAGCTGATAGAGGTGGGACCTTCCTCTCTAACACAGTGTTAGAGCAGCCATGGGACTCTCCAGTCCTCTGGGGCCTGATTGGCATCACACTTCCCCCTCGGACATGGAGCTGATAGAGGTGGGACCTTCCTCTCTAACACAGTGTTAGAGCAGCCATGGGAATCTCCAGTCCTCTGGGGCCTGATTGGCATCACACTTCCCCCTCAGACATGGAGCTGATAGAGGTGGGACCTTCTTCTCTAACACAGTGTTAGAGCAGCCATGGGACTCTCCAGTCCTCTGGGGCCTGATTGGCATCACACTTCCCCCTCAGACATGGAGCTGATAGAGGTGGGACCTTCCTCTCTAACACAGTGTTAGAGCAGCCATGGGACTCTCCAGTCCTCTGGGGCCTGATTGGAATCACACTTCCCCCTCAGACATGGAGCTGATAGAGGTGGGACCTTCCTCTCTAACACAGTGTTAGAGCAGCCATGGGACTCTCCAGTCCTCTGGGGCCTGATTGGCATCACACTTCCCCCTCAGACATGGAGCTGATAGAGGTGGGACCTTCCTCTCTAACACAGTGTTAGAGCAGCCATGGGACTCTCCAGTCCTCTGGGGCCTGATTGGCATCACACTTCCCCCTCAGACATGGAGCTGATAGAGGTGGGACCTTCCTCTCTAACACAGTGTTAGAGCAGCCATGGGACTCTCCAGACCTCTGGGGCCTGATTGGCATCACACTTCCCCCTCAGACATGGAGCTGATAGAGGTGGGACCTTCCTCTCTAACACAGTGTTAGAGCAGCCATGGGACTCTCCAGTCCTCTGGGGCCTGATTGGCATCACACTTCCCCCTCAGATTTGGAGCTGATAGAGGTGGGACCTTCCTCTCTAACACAGTGTTAGAGCAGCCATGGGAATCTCCAGTCCTCTGGGGCCTGATTGGCATCACACTTCCCCCTCAGACATGGAGCTGATAGAGGTGGGACCTTCCTCTCTAACACAGTGTTAGAGCAGCCATGGGACTCTCCAGTCCTCTGGGGCCTGATTGGCATCACACTTCCCCCTCAGACATGGAGCTGATAGAGGTGGGACCTTCCTCTCTAACACAGTGTTAGAGCAGCCATGGGACTCTCCAGTCCTCTGGGGCCTGATTGGCATCACACTTCCCCCTCGGACATGGAGCTGATAGAGGTGGGACCTTCCTCTCTAACACAGTGTTAGAGCAGCCATGGGAATCTCCAGTCCTCTGGGGCCTGATTGGCATCACACTTCCCCCTCAGACATGGAGCTGATAGAGGTGGGACCTTCTTCTCTAACACAGTGTTAGAGCAGCCATGGGACTCTCCAGTCCTCTGGGGCCTGATTGGCATCACACTTCCCCCTCAGACATGGAGCTGATAGAGGTGGGACCTTCCTCTCTAACACAGTGTTAGAGCAGCCATGGGACTCTCCAGTCCTCTGGGGCCTGATTGGAATCACACTTCCCCCTCAGACATGGAGCTGATAGAGGTGGGACCTTCCTCTCTAACACAGTGTTAGAGCAGCCATGGGACTCTCCAGTCCTCTGGGGCCTGATTGGCATCACACTTCCCCCTCAGACATGGAGCTGATAGAGGTGGGACCTTCCTCTCTAACACAGTGTTAGAGCAGCCATGGGACTCTCCAGTCCTCTGGGGCCTGATTGGCATCACACTTCCCCCTCAGACATGGAGCTGATAGAGGTGGGACCTTCCTCTCTAACACAGTGTTAGAGCAGCCATGGGACTCTCCAGACCTCTGGGGCCTGATTGGCATCACACTTCCCCCTCAGACATGGAGCTGATAGAGGTGGGACCTTCCTCTCTAACACAGTGTTAGAGCAGCCATGGGAATCTCCAGTCCTCTGGGGCCTGATTGGCATCACACTTCCCCCTCAGACATGGAGCTGATAGAGGTGGGACCTTCCTCTCTAACACAGTGTTAGAGCAGCCATGGGACTCTCCAGTCCTCTGGGGCCTGATTGGCATCACACTTCCCCCTCAGACATGGAGCTGATAGAGGTGGGACCTTCCTCTCTAACACAGTGTTAGAGCAGCCATGGGACTCTCCAGTCCTCTGGGGCCTGATTGGCATCACACTTCCCCCTCAGACATGGAGCTGATAGAGGTGGGACCTTCCTCTCTAACACAGTGTTAGAGCAGCCATGGGAAACTCCAGTCCTCTGGGGCCTGTTTGGCATCACACTTCCCCCTCAGACATGGAGCTGATAGAGGTGGGACCTTCCTCTCTAACACAGTGTTAGAGCAGCCATGGGACTCTCCAGTCCTCTGGGGCCTGATTGGCATCACACTTCCCCCTCAGACATGGAGCTGATAGAGGTGGGACCTTCCTCTCTAACACAGTGTTAGAGCAGCCATGGGACTCTCCAGTCCTCTGGGGCCTGATTGGCATCACACTTCCCCCTCGGACATGGAGCTGATAGAGGTGGGACCTTCCTCTCTAACACAGTGTTAGAGCAGCCATGGGAATCTCCAGTCTTCTGGGGCCTGATTGGCATCACACTTCCCCCTCAGACATGGAGCTGATACAGGTGGGACCTTCTTCTCTAACACAGTGTTAGAGCAGCCATGGGACTCTCCAGTCCTCTGGGGCCTGATTGGCATCACACTTCCCCCTCAGACATGGAGCTGATAGAGGTGGGACCTTCCTCTCTAACACAGTGTTAGAGCAGCCATGGGACTCTCCAGTCCTCTGGGGCCTGATTGGCATCACACTTCCCCCTCAGACATGGAGCTGATAGAGGTGGGACCTTCCTCTCTAACACAGTGTTAGAGCAGCCATGGGAAACTCCAGTCCTCTGGGGCCTGATTGGCATCACACTTCCCCCTCAGACATGGAGCTGATAGAGGTGGGACCTTCCTCTCTAACACAGTGTTAGAGCAGCCATGGGACTCTCCAGTCCTCTGGGGCCTGATTGGCATCACACTTCCCCCTCAGACATGGAGCTGATAGAGGTGGGGCCTTACTCTCTAACACAGTGTTAGAGCAGCCATGGGACTCTCCAGTCCTCTGGGGCCTGATTGGCATCACACTTCCCCCTCAGACATGGAGCTGATAGAGGTGGGACCTTCCTCTCTAACACAGTGTTAGAGCAGCCATGGGAAACTCCAGTCCTCTGGGGCCTGATTGGCATCACACTTCCCCCTCAGACATGGGGCTGATAGAGGTGGGACCTTCCTCTCTAACACAGTGTTAGAGCAGCCATGGTACTCTCCAGTCCTCTGGGGCCTGATTGGCATCACACTTCCCCCTCAGACATGGAGCTGATAGAGGTGGGACCTTCCTCTCTAACACAGTGTTAGAGCAGCCATGGGACTCTCCAGTCCTCTGGGGCCTGATTGGCATCACACTTCCCCCTCAGACATGGAGCTGATAGAGGTGGGACCTTCCTCTCTAACACAGTGTTAGAGCAGCCATGGGACTCTCCAGTCCTCTGGGGCCTGATTGGCATCACACTTCCCCCTCAGACATGGAGCTGATAGAGGTGGGACCTTCCTCTCTAACACAGTGTTAGAGCAGCCATGGGACTCTCCAGTCCTCTGGGGCCTGATTGGCATCACACTTCCCCCTCAGACATGGAGCTGATAGAGGTGGGACCTTCCTCTCTAACACAGTGTTAGAGCAGCCATGGGACTCTCCAGTCCTCTGGGGCCTGATTGGCATCACACTTCCCCCTCAGACATGGAGCTGATAGAGGTGGGACCTTCCTCTCTAACACAGTGTTAGAGCAGCCATGGGAAACTCCAGTCCTCTGGGGCCTGTTTGGCATCACACTTCCCCCTCAGACATGGAGCTGATAGAGGTGGGACCTTCCTCTCTAACACAGTGTTAGAGCAGCCATGGGACTCTCCAGTCCTCTGGGGCCTGATTGGCATCACACTTCCCCCTCAGACATGGAGCTGATAGAGGTGGGACCTTCCTCTCTAACACAGTGTTAGAGCAGCCATGGGACTCTCCAGTCCTCTGGGGCCTGATTGGCATCACACTTCCCCCTCGGACATGGAGCTGATAGAGGTGGGACCTTCCTCTCTAACACAGTGTTAGAGCAGCCATGGGAATCTCCAGTCCTCTGGGGCCTGATTGGCATCACACTTCCCCCTCAGACATGGAGCTGATACAGGTGGGACCTTCTTCTCTAACACAGTGTTAGAGCAGCCATGGGACTCTCCAGTCCTCTGGGGCCTGATTGGCATCACACTTCCCCCTCAGACATGGAGCTGATAGAGGTGGGACCTTCCTCTCTAACACAGTGTTAGAGCAGCCATGGGACTCTCCAGTCCTCTGGGGCCTGATTGGCATCACACTTCCCCCTCGGACATGGAGCTGATAGAGGTGGGACCTTCCTCTCTAACACAGTGTTAGAGCAGCCATGGGAATCTCCAGTCCTCTGGGGCCTGATTGGCATCACACTTCCCCCTCAGACATGGAGCTGATACAGGTGGGACCTTCTTCTCTAACACAGTGTTAGAGCAGCCATGGGACTCTCCAGTCCTCTGGGGCCTGATTGGCATCACACTTCCCCCTCAGACATGGAGCTGATAGAGGTGGGACCTTCCTCTCTAACACAGTGTTAGAGCAGCCATGGGACTCTCCAGTCCTCTGGGGCCTGATTGGCATCACACTTCCCCCTCAGACATGGAGCTGATAGAGGTGGGACCTTCCTCTCTAACACAGTGTTAGAGCAGCCATGGGAAACTCCAGTCCTCTGGGGCCTGATTGGCATCACACTTCCCCCTCAGACATGGAGCTGATAGAGGTGGGACCTTCCTCTCTAACACAGTGTTAGAGCAGCCATGGGACTCTCCAGTCCTCTGGGGCCTGATTGGCATCACACTTCCGCCTCAGACATGGAGCTGATAGAGGTGGGACCTTCCTCTCTAACACAGTGTTAGAGCAGCCATGGGACTCTCCAGTCCTCTGGGGCCTGATTGTCATCACACTTCCCCCTCAGACATGTAGCTGATAGAGGTGGGACCTTCCTCTCTAACACAGTGTTAGAGCAGCCATGGGACTCTCCAGTCCTCTGGGGCCTGATTGGCATCACACTTCCCCCTCAGACATGGAGCTGATAGAGGTGGGACCTTCCTCTCTAACACAGTGTTAGAGCAGCCATGGTACTCTCCAGTCCTCTGGGGCCTGATTGGCATCACACTTCCCCCTCAGACATGGAGCTGATAGAGGTGGGACCTTCCTCTCTAACACAGTGTTAGAGCAGCCATGGGACTCTCCAGTCCTCTGGGGCCTGATTGGCATCACACTTCCCCCTCAGACATGGAGCTGATAGAGGTGGGACCTTCCTCTCTAACACAGTGTTAGAGCAGCCATGGTACTCTCCAGTCCTCTGGGGCCTGATTGGCATCACACTTCCCCCTCAGACATGGGGCTGATAGAGGTGGGACCTTCCTCTCTAACACAGTGTTAGAGCAGCCATGGGACTCTCCAGTCCTCTGGGGCCTGATTGTCATCACACTTCCCCCTCAGACATGTAGCTGATAGAGGTGGGACCTTCCTCTCTAACACAGTGTTAGAGCAGCCATGGGACTCTCCAGTCCTCTGGGGCCTGATTGGCATCACACTTCCCCCTCAGACATGGAGCTGATAGAGGTGGGACCTTCCTCTCTAACACAGTGTTAGAGCAGCCATGGGAAACTCCAGTCCACTGGGGCCTGATTGGCATCACACTTCCCCCTCAGACATGGAGCTGATAGAGGTGGGACCTTCCTCTCTAACACAGTGTTAGAGCAGCCATGGGACTCTCCAGTCCTCTGGGGCCTGATTGGCATCACACTTCCCCCTCAGACATGGAGCTGATAGAGGTGGGGCCTTACTCTCTAACACAGTGTTAGAGCAGCCATGGGACTCTCCAGTCCTCTGGGGCCTGATTGGCATCACACTTCCCCCTCAGACATGGAGCTGATAGAGGTGGGACCTTCCTCTCTAACACAGTGTTAGAGCAGCCATGGGAATCTCCAGTCCTCTGGGGCCTGATTGGCATCACACTTCCGCCTCAGACATGGAGCTGATAGAGGTGGGACCTTCCTCTCTAACACAGTGTTAGAGCAGCCATGGGACTCTCCAGTCCTCTGGGGCCTGATTGTCATCACACTTCCCCCTCAGACATGTAGCTGATAGAGGTGGGACCTTCCTCTCTAACACAGTGTTAGAGCAGCCATGGGACTCTCCAGTCCTCTGGGGCCTGATTGTCATCACACTTCCCCCTCAGACATGGAGCTGATAGAGGTGGGACCTTCCTCTCTAACACAGTGTTAGAGCAGCCATGGTACTCTCCAGTCCTCTGGGGCCTGATTGGCATCACACTTCCAACCTCAGACATGGAGCTGATAGAGGTGGGACCTTCCTCTCTAACACAGTGTTAGAGCAGCCATGGGACTCTCCAGTCCTCTGGGGCCTGATTGGCATCACACTTCCCCCTCAGACATGGAGCTGATAGAGGTGGGACCTTCCTCTCTAACACAGTGTTAGAGCAGCCATGGGAAACTCCAGTCCTCTGGGGCCTGATTGGCATCACACTTCCCCCTCAGACATGGAGCTGATAGAGGTGGGACCTTCCTCTCTAACACAGTGTTAGAGCAGCCATGGGACTCTCCAGTCCTCTGGGGCCTGATTGGCATCACACTTCCGCCTCAGACATGGAGCTGATAGAGGTGGGACCTTCCTCTCTAACACAGTGTTAGAGCAGCCATGGGACTCTCCAGTCCTCTGGGGCCTGATTGTCATCACACTTCCCCCTCAGACATGTAGCTGATAGAGGTGGGACCTTCCTCTCTAACACAGTGTTAGAGCAGCCATGGGACTCTCCAGTCCTCTGGGGCCTGATTGGCATCACACTTCCCCCTCAGACATGGAGCTGATAGAGGTGGGACCTTCCTCTCTAACACAGTGTTAGAGCAGCCATGGGAAACTCCAGTCCACTGGGGCCTGATTGGCATCACACTTCCCCCTCAGACATGGAGCTGATAGAGGTGGGACCTTCCTCTCTAACACAGTGTTAGAGCAGCCATGGGACTCTCCAGTCCTCTGGGGCCTGATTGTCATCACACTTCCCCCTCAGACATGTAGCTGATAGAGGTGGGACCTTCCTCTCTAACACAGTGTTAGAGCAGCCATGGGACTCTCCAGTCCTCTGGGGCCTGATTGGCATCACACTTCCCCCTCAGACATGGAGCTGATAGAGGTGGGACCTTCCTCTCTAACACAGTGTTAGAGCAGCCATGGGAAACTCCAGTCCACTGGGGCCTGATTGGCATCACACTTCCCCCTCAGACATGGAGCTGATAGAGGTGGGACCTTCCTCTCTAACACAGTGTTAGAGCAGCCATGGGACTCTCCAGTCCTCTGGGGCCTGATTGGCATCACACTTCCCCCTCAGACATGGAGCTGATAGAGGTGGGGCCTTACTCTCTAACACAGTGTTAGAGCAGCCATGGGACTCTCCAGTCCTCTGGGGCCTGATTGGCATCACACTTCCCCCTCAGACATGGAGCTGATAGAGGTGGGACCTTCCTCTCTAACACAGTGTTAGAGCAGCCATGGGAATCTCCAGTCCTCTGGGGCCTGATTGGCATCACACTTCCGCCTCAGACATGGAGCTGATAGAGGTGGGACCTTCCTCTCTAACACAGTGTTAGAGCAGCCATGGGACTCTCCAGTCCTCTGGGGCCTGATTGTCATCACACTTCCCCCTCAGACATGTAGCTGATAGAGGTGGGACCTTCCTCTCTAACACAGTGTTAGAGCAGCCATGGGACTCTCCAGTCCTCTGGGGCCTGATTGTCATCACACTTCCCCCTCAGACATGGAGCTGATAGAGGTGGGACCTTCCTCTCTAACACAGTGTTAGAGCAGCCATGGTACTCTCCAGTCCTCTGGGGCCTGATTGGCATCACACTTCCAACCTCAGACATGGAGCTGATAGAGGTGGGACCTTCCTCTCTAACACAGTGTTAGAGCAGCCATGGGACTCTCCAGTCCTCTGGGGCCTGATTGGCATCACACTTCCCCCTCAGACATGGAGCTGATAGAGGTGGGACCTTCCTCTCTAACACAGTGTTAGAGCAGCCATGGTACTCTCCAGTCCTCTGGGGCCTGATTGGCATCACACTTCCCCCTCAGACATGGAGCTGATAGAGGTGGGACCTTCCTCTCTAACACAGTGTTAGAGCAGCCATGGGACTCTCCAGTCCTCTGGGGCCTGATTGGCATCACACTTCCCCCTCAGACATGGAGCTGATAGAGGTGGGACCTTCCTCTCTAACACAGTGTTAGAGCAGCCATGGGACTCTCCAGTCCTCTGGGGCCTGATTGGCATCACACTTCCCCCTCAGACATGGAGCTGACACACCTGAACAAACTAACTGCATTCTGACTCATTGATTATTAGAGTCAGGTGTGTCAGCAGGGGCTTGGGGGAAAAAAAGTGTGTCACCATTCAGGCCCCAAAGACTGGAACTGACCATCCCTGGATTAGAGAGGACTGGGGTTGACCGTCCCTGGATTAGAGAGGACTGGGGTTGACCATCCCTGGATTAGAGAGGACTGGGGTTGACCATCCCTGGATTAGAGAGGACTGGGGTTGACCATTCCTGGATTAGAGAGGACTGGGGTTGACCTTCCCTGGATTAGAGAGGACTGGGGTTGACCATCCCTGGATTAGAGAGGACTGGGGTTGACCATCCCTAGATTAGAGAGGACTGGGGTTGACCATCCCTGGATTAGAGAGGACTGGGGTTGACCATCCCTAGATTAGAGAGGACTGGGGTTGACCATCCCTGGATTAGAGAGGACTGGGGTTGACCATCCCTGGATTAGAGAGGACTGGGGTTGACCATCCCTGGATTAGAGAGGACTGGGGTTGACCATCCCTGGATTAGAGAGGACTGGGGTTGACCATCCCTGGATTAGAGAGGACTGGGTTTGACCATCCCTGGATTAGAGAGGAATGGGGTTGACCATCCCTGGATTAGAGAGGACTGGGGTTGACCATCCCTGGATTAGAGAGGACTGGGGTTGACCATCCCTGGATTAGAGAGGACTGGGGTTGTCCATCCCTGGATTAGAGAGGAATGGGGTTGACCATCTCTGGATTAGAGAGGACTGGGGTTGACCATCCCTGGATTAGAGGGAGGGAGAGAGAGGGAAAGAGAGGACTGGAGTTGACCATCCCTGGATTAGAGGGAGAGAGAGGACTGAAGTTGACAATCCCTGGATTAGAGGGAGGGAGAGAGAGGGAGAGAGAGGACTGGAGTTGACAATCCCTGGATTAGAGGGAGAGAGAGGGAGAGGGAGGACTGGAGTTGACCATCCCTGTATTAGGGGGAGAGAGAGGACTGGAGTTGACAATCCCTGGATTAGAGGGAGAGAGAGGACTGGAGTTGACCATCCCTGTATTAGGGGGAGAGAGAGGACTGGAGTTGACAATCCCTGGATTAGATGAAGAGAGAGTGAGAGCGAAACAGACAGAGATGGTAAAACAGACAGACAGACAGACAGACAGACAGACAGACAGACAGACAGACAGGTAGACAGACAGACAGACAGACAGACAGACAGACAGACATACAGACATACAGACAGACATACAGACAGACAGACAGACAGACAGACAGACGTGTATTACCGAGGAAGGCGGAGGGGGAGACGGTGCCGTTGCTCCGGGCGACCATGACGCTGATGCCCGTCTCCACGAAGGGGACAGAGAAGTCTATGACCTCTGACCTTTCCTCATTGATGGTCAACGACCCCACTGCCATCGCTGCCTTCTTTTCAATCACCTGGACAACACACAGACACATTATAAACAGACACAGAAAGGTCAAAAACCTACCTACCTACCTACCTACCTACCTAGGTAGCTCTATTAACAGAAACAGGAAGTAAGGAGAGTGAAAGAGAGAGAGAAGGACATAGGGAAAGTGAGCGAGAGAGACAGACAGGTAGACATACAGACAGACAGACAGACAGACAGACAGAC
>NW_023493679.1:662500-665000 GCF_013265735.2 Oncorhynchus mykiss
AGACCTACAGGGAACAGAGTGATAGAGGTGTAGACCTACAGGGAACAGAGTGATAGAGGTGTAGACCTACAGGGAACAGAGTGATAGAGGTGTAGACCTACAGGGAACAGAGTGATAGAGGTGTAGACCTACAGGGAACAGAGTGATAGAGGTGTAGACCTACAGGGAACAGAGAGATAGAGGTGTAGACCTACAGGGAACAGAGTGATAGAGGTGTAGACCTACAGGGAACAGAGTGATAGAGGTGTAGACCTACAGGGAACAGAGTGATAGAGGTGTAGACCTACAGGGAACAGAGTGATAGAGGTGTAGACCTACAGGGAACAGAGTGATAGAGGTGTGGACCTACAGGGAACAGAGTGATAGAGGTGTAGACCTACAGGGAACAGAGTGATAGAGGTGTAGACCTACAGGGAACAGAGTGATAGAGGTGTAGACCTACAGGGAACAGAGTGATAGAGGTGTAGACCTACAGGGAACAGAGTGATAGAGGTGTAGACCTACAGGGAACAGAGTGATAGAGGTGTAGACCTACAGGGAACAGAGTGATAGAGGTGTAGACCTACAGGGAACAGAGTGATAGAGGTGTAGACCTACAGGGAACAGAGTGATAGAGGTGTGGACCTACAGGGAACAGAGTGATAGAGGTGTAGACCTACAGGGAACAGAGTGATAGAGGTGTAGACCTACAGGGAACAGAGTGATAGAGGTGTAGACCTACTCTTTAACATGTTTCCTACAGGGAACAGAGTTCCTCATGCAGGTCCCAGTCAGGATGTCTACGTTGTCAACGACGACGAAGGGCTTCTCCTCCAGAGTCACGATAGACAGGTGGTTCTCATCGGCCTCCTCGTCTCCCCACGAGTTATACCTGCTCAGACAGACATTATAATGCATTATAACAAGACAAACCTGTTCACACACACATTATAATGCATTATGACAAGATATACCTGCTCAGACACACATTATAATGCATTATAACAAGTTATACCTGCTCACACACACATTATAATGCATTATAACAAGTTATACCTGCTCACACAGACATTATAATGCATTATAACAAGACATACCTGCTCAGACAGACATTATAATGTATTATAACAATATATACCTGCTCACACACACATTATAATGCATTATAACAATACATACCTGCTCACACACACACATTATAATGCCTTATAACAATATATACCTGCTCACACACACACATTATAATGCCTTATAACAATACATACCTGCTCACACACACGCATTATGATGCCTTATAACAATATATACCTGCTCACACACACACATTATAATGCCTTATAACAATACATACCTGCTCACACACACACATTATAATGCCTTATAACAATATATACCTGCTCACACACACACATTATAATGCCTTATAACAATATATACCTGCTCACACACACACATTATAATGCATTCTAACAGGACATACCTGCTCAGAAAGACATTATAATGCATTCTAACAGGACATACCTGCTCAGAAAGACATTATAATGCATTATAACAAACATACCTGCTCAGACAGACATTATAATGCATTATAACAAACATACCTGCTCAGACAGACATTATAATGCATTATAACAAACATACCTGCTCAGACAGACATTATAATGCATTATAACAAGATATACCTGCTCAGAAAGACATTATAATGCATTATAACAAGATATACCTGCTCAGACAGACATTATAATGCATTATAACAAGATATACCTGCTCAGACAGACATTATAATGCATTATTGCAAGACATACCTGCTCAGACAGACATTATAATGCATTATAACAAGATATACCTGCTCAGACAGACATTATAATGCATTATAACAAGACATACCTGCTCAGACAGACATTATAATGCATTAAAACGAGTTACGCCTGCTTACACAGAAGACCAGGGTTAGACTAGTGTCCTGTCCAGGGGGTTAGGGTTAGACTAGTGTCCTGTCCAGGGGGTTAGGGTTAGACTAGTGTCCTGTCCAGGGGGTTAGGGTTAGACTAGTGTCCTGTCCAGGGGGTTAGGGTTAGACTAGTGTCCTGTCCAAGGGGTTAGAGATAGACTAGTTGTCCTGTCCAGGGGGTTAGGGTTAGACTAGTGTCCTGTCCAGGGGGTTAGGGTTAGACTAGTGTCCTGTCCAAGGGGTTAGAGATAGACAAGTGTCCTGTCCAGGGGGTTAGGGTTAGACTAGTGTCCTGTCCATGGGGTTAGGGTTAGACTAGTTGTCCTGTCCAGGGGGTTAGGGTTAGACTAGTGTCCTGTCCAGGGGGTTAGGGTTAGACTAGTGTCCTGTCCAGGGGGTTAGGGTTAGACTAGTGTCCTGTCCAGGGGGTTAGGGTTAGACTAGTGTCCTGTCCAGGGGGTTAGAGATAGACAGGTGTTAGGGTTAGACTAGTGTCCTGTCCAGGGGTTAGGGTTAGACTAGTGTCCTGTCCAGGGGGTTAGGGTTAGACTAGTGTCCTGTCCTGTGGGT
>NW_023493679.1:670000-672500 GCF_013265735.2 Oncorhynchus mykiss
GACATCTCTTTGGTGTGCTTCCTGTTGTCAGACGTCTCTTTGGTGTGCTTCCTGTTGTCAGACATCTCTTTGGGGTGCTTCCTGTTCTCAGACATCTCTTTGGGGTGCCTGCTGCTGTCAGACATAACGTCAGTGTGTGAAACACTGTTGCATTTAAACCTCAGGTCACTGGTTACTTATGTGTGCTAAGCGTGAAGTATTTTTCAACGTCATGTGGACTAAATGTTTTCCAACACCTGGTTTTCACACCCGTTGTTGCCTTCGTTAGCATTTCACTGGTAGATGTCATCAGTTGAATGGTTTCCAACACCTGGTTTTCACACCCGTTGTTTCCTTCGTTAGCATTTCACTGGTCGATGTCATCAGTTGAAATGTCTTTCCAACACCTGGTTTTCACACCCGTTGTTGCCTTCGTTAGCATTTCACTGGTAGATGTCATCAGTTGAATGTCTTTCCAACACCTGGTTTTCACACCCGTTGTTTCCTTCGTTAGCATTTCACTGGTCGATGTCATCAGTTGAATGTCTTTCCAACACCTGGTTTTCACACCCGTTGTTGCCTTCGTTAGCATTTCACTGGTCGATGTCATCAGTTGAATGTCTTTCCAACACCTGGTTTTCACACCCGTTGTTTCCTTCGTTAGCATTTCACTGGTCGATGTCATCAGTTGAATGTCTTTCCAACACCTGGTTTTCACACCCGTTGTTTCCTTCGTTAGCATTTCACTGGTCGATGTCATCAGTTGAAATGTCTTTCCAACACCTGGTTTTCACACCCGTTGTTGCCTTCGTTAGCATTTCACTGGTAGATGTCATCAGTTGAATGTCTTTCCAACACCTGGTTTTCACACCCGTTGTTTCCTTCGTTAGCATTTCACTGGTCGATGTCATCAGTTGAAATGTCTTTCCAAAAACTGGTTTTCACACCCGTTGTTGCCTTCGTTAGCATTTCACTGGTAGATGTCATCAGTTGAATGTCTTTCCAACACCTGGTTTTCACACCCGTTGTTTCCTTCGTTAGCATTTCACTGGTCGATGTCATCAGTTGAATGTCTTTCCAACACCTGGTTTTCACACCCGTTGTTGCCTTCGTTAGCATTTCACTGGTCGATGTCATCAGTTGAATGTCTTTCCAACACCTGGTTTTCACACCCGTTGTTTCCTTCGTTAGCATTTCACTGGTCGATGTCATCAGTTGAATGTCTTTCCAACACCTGGTTTTCACACCCGTTGTTTCCTTCGTTAGCATTTCACTGGTCGATGTCATCAGTTGAATGGTTTCCAACACCTGGTTTTCACACCCGTTGTTTCCTTCGTTAGCATTTCACTGGTCGATGTCATCAGTTGAATGTCTTTCCAACACCTGGTTTTCACACCCGTTGTTGCCTTCGTTAGCATTTCACTGGTCGATGTCATCAGTTGAATGTCTTTCCAACACCTGGTTTTCACACCTGTTGTTTCCTTCGTTAGCATTTCACTGGTAGATGTCATCAGTTGAATGGTTTCCAACACCTGGTTTTCACACCCGTTGTTGCCTTCGTTAGCATTTCACTGGTCGATGTCATCAGTTGAATGTCTTTCCAACACCTGGTTTTCACAACCGTTGTTTCCTTCGTTAGCATTTCAATGGTCGATGTCATCAGTTGAATGGTTTCCAACACCTGGTTTTCACACCCGTTGTTTCCTTCGTTGGCATTTCACTGGTAGATGTCATCAGTTGAATGGTTTCCAACACCTGGTTTTCACACCCGTTGTTTCCTTCGTTAGCATTTCACTGGTAGATGTCATCAGTTGAATGTCTTTCCAACACCTGGTTTTCACACCCCGTTGTTGCCTTCGTTAGCATTTCACTGGTCGATGTCATCAGTTGAATGTCTTTCCTACCCAACCGGCTCATGATTTCTCTACTGTACTACAACAGTAAACCGTAGTATATCTCCACTACACTACTATGATACGTATCAGTAGGAATTAACAAGTGAGTGTACCCAACACCCACTGAAACTAAACTGGGTATGCTGGGTCTTATACCTCCACTACACTACTATGATACGTATCAGTAGGAATTAACAAGTGAGTGTACCCAACGCCCACTGAAACTAAACTGGGTATACTGGGTCTTATACCTCCACTACACTACTATGATACCTATCAGTAGGGATTAACAAGTGAGTGTACCCAACACCCACTGAAACTAAACTGGGTATACTGGGTCTTATATCTCCACTACACTACTATGATACCTATCAGTAGGGATTAACAAGTGAGTGTACCCAACACCCACTGAAACTAAACTGGGTATACTGGGTCTTATATCTCCACTACACTACTATGATACCTATCAGTAGGGATTAACAAGTGAGTGTACCCAACACCCACTGAAACTAAACTGGGTATACTGGGTCTTATATCTCCACTACACTACTATGATACCTATCAGTAGTGTACCCACTGAAACTAAACTGGGTATACTGGGTCTTATATCTCCACTACACTAACTA
>NW_023493679.1:680000-725000 GCF_013265735.2 Oncorhynchus mykiss
TTACAACTATCTACAACATAGTTCTACAGTAATATATTACAACTATCTACAACATAGTTCTACAGTAATATAGTTAAACTGTCTACAACATAGTTCTACAGTAATATAGTAAACTATCTACAACATAGTTCTACAGTAATATATTAAAACTGTCTACAACATAGTTCTACAGTAATATATTAAAACTGTTTACAACATAGTTCTACAGTAATATATTAAAACTGTTTACAACATAGTTCTACAGTAATATATTAAAACTGTCTACAACATAGTTCTACAGTAATATAGATACACTGTTTACAACATAGTTCTACAGTAATGTATTAAAACTGTCTACAACATAGTTCTACAGTAATATAGTAAAACTGTCTACAACATGGTTCTACAGTAATATAGTAAAACTGTCTACAACATAGTTCTACAGTAATATAGTAAACTATCTACAACATGGTTCTACAGTAATATAGTAAAACTGTCTACAACATAGTTCTACAGTAATATATTAAACTATCTACAACATAGTTCTACAGTAATATATTACAACTATCTACAACATGGTTCTACAGTAATATAGTAAAACTGTCTACAACATAGTTCTACAGTAATATAGTAAACTATCTACAACATAGTTCTACAGTAATATAGTTAAACTGTCTACAACATAGTTCTACAGTAATATATTAAACTATCTACAACATAGTTCTACAGTAATATAGATAAACTATCTACAACATAGTTCTACAGTAATATATTACAACTATCTACAACATAGTTCCACAGTAATATAGATACACTGTTTACAATGTAGTTCTACAGTAATGTATTACAACTGTCTACAACATAGTTCTACAGTAATATATTAAAACAGTCTACCCAACGTAGTTGTACTACAGTAGCAGTCAAAAGTTTGGACACACCTACTCATTCAAGGGTTTTTCTTTATTTTTACTATTTTATACATTGTAGAATAATAGGGGAGACATCAAAACTATGAAATAATGTATTTGGAATAATGTTGTTTCAAAAATTGTTAAACAAATCAAAATATATTTTATATTTGAGATTCGACCAAGTAGCCACCCTTTGCCTTGATGACAGCTTTGCACACTCTTGGCATTCTCTCAACCAGCTTCATGAGGTAGTCACCTGGAATGCATTTCAATTAACAGGTGGCCTTGTTAAAAGTAAATGGATTGAATTTCATTCCTTCTTAATGAGTTTGAGCCAATCTGTTGTGTTGTGACAAGGTAGGGGGGATATACAGAAGACAGCCCTATTTGGTAAAAGACCAAGTCCATATTATGGCAAGAACATCTCAAATAAGCAAAGAGAAACTACAGTCCAACATTACTTTAAGACATAAATGTCAGTCAATCCGGAAAATTCTTCAAAAGTTTCTTCAAGTGCAGTTGCAAAAAACCATCAAGCGCTATGATGAAACTGGCTCTCATGAGGACCGCCACAGGAAAGGAAGACCCAGAGTTACCTCTGCTGCAGAGGATCAGTTCATTAGAGTTACCAGCCTCAGAAATTGCAGCCCAAATAAATGCTTCACAGAGTTCAAGTAACAGACACATCTCAACATCAACTGTTCAGAGGAGATTGTGTGAATCAGACCTTCATGGTCAAATTGCTGCAAAGAAACCACTACTAAAGAACAGCAATAAGAGGAAGTGACTTGCTTGGGCCAAGAAACACAAGCAATGGATATTAGACCGGTGGAAATCTGTCCTTTAGTCTGATGAGTCCAAATTTGAGATTTTTGGTTCCAACCGCCGTGTCTTTTTTGAGACGCAGAGTAAGTGAACGGATGATCTCTGCATGTGTGGTTCTCACCGTGAAGCATGGAGGAGGAGGTGTTATGGTGTGGGGGTGCTTTGCTGGTGACACTGTCTGTGATTTATTTAGAATTCAACGCACACTTAACCAGCATGGCTACCACAGCATTCTGCAGCGATAAGCCATCCCATCTGATTTGCGCTTAGTTTGACTATAATTTGTTTTTCAACATGACAATGACTCAACACACCTCCAGGTTGTGTAAGGGCGATTTTACCAAGAAGGACAGTGATGGAGTGCTGCATCAGATGACCTGGCCTCCGCAACCCCCCAACCTCAACCCAATAGAGATGGTTTAGGATGAGTTGAGTGAAGGAAAAGCAGCCAACAAGTGCTCAGCATATGTGGGAACTGCTTCAAGACTGTTGGGAAAAGCATTCCATGTGAAGCTGTTTGGAAGAATGCCAAGAGTGTGCCAAAAGCTGTCATCAAGGCAAAGAGGTGGCTACTTTGAAGAATCTATCAAATCTAAAACATATTTGGATTTGTTTAACAATTTTTGGAAACTACATTATTCCAAATATATTATTTCATAGTTTTGATATGTTCTGTGTGGAAAGGACCCATATCAGTGGATATCTTTACATGACATGTTTGACCATGTACAAGGCATATTTTGAGTTTTGTGGATTCGCACCATATCCTGACATTCTGACTCCAGATGTATCTGTCAGACATCTATAAGAGTAGTGGGGGATTACTCTGAATATCACACATGGACATTTCCTCAGTGTGTGTGTGTGTGTGTGTGTGTGTGATACAGTAGTAACATGGACTCGTTCAGTATCCTGAGATACGGTGACATCCTATTTTCCCTCTTCATGTTTACTGACTGTATACATCACATGTGTGTTGTTTCAGTCCATTCAAGATATATTGATTCCAGATATGCTTCCTCTTGGCTGAGGTCCATATCGGGATGTTGATATGCGTTTTCAGCTCAATCATTTGACCAATATGAAATCCCATATTTTTTATTTTCATGCACACATTTTGGATATTGGTGTGGCCGGATATTGACTCATTAGATATCCTGAGATCGGCCAATGAGGACATCTTATGTTCTCCATATGATGACCAATACAGACAGTAAGCCTAAGTAGCATATTTTCTCAGCACATATTAATGCTTATGACCTTTGACTGAGGTCCATATCAGGATCTTTGATATGCTTAAATAAGAACAATATTTTCTGAAGGCTTATTTGACTTTTTTAAGGACAAGGCTCAACAATTTGACAAGCCTTATTGAATCCATATCGTTCTTTCAGACACCAGCTAAACGTTCTGTATTTCATCTGCATAAAGCCACACCGCGAGGGAAAAGCACTGTAACCGGTTGCCTAGCAACAAGAATCACCTCTTTTTCTGTTGCGGAGTTTCAACTGTCATTTTATTTTTGAATTTGGTCGCGTGGGTAAATGGTGTGCGGTCGAACGGACAACTGGACCAACGAAGAAGTGAGAAGCTGTTCAGAAAATACCTCAAAGAAGTCAGAAGCTGTTCAGAAAATACCTCAAAGAAGTCAGAAGCTGTTCAGAAAATACCTCAAAGAAGTGGACAGCGAAATTGAGTAGCTAATTTCATATGTTTTATTTATCTTAGTAACTAGACTAAAGAACGCCCAGCCTCTCTCTGAACGTTAGCTAATTTGGCCAGCAGCCCAGTCCAGCCTCTCTCTGAACGTTAGCTAATTTGGCCAGCAGCCCAGTCCAGCCTCTCTCTGAACGTTAGCTAATTTGGCCAGCAGCCCAGTCCAGCCTCTCTCTGAACGTTAGCTAATTTGGCCAGCAGCCCAGTCCAGCCTCTCTCTGAACGTTAGCTAGTTTGGCCAGCAGACCAGTCCAGCCTCTCTCTGAACGTTAGCTAATTTGGCCAGCAGCCCAGTCCAGACTCTCTCTGAACGTTAGCTAGTTTGGCCAGCCCAGTCCAGCCTCTCTCTGAACATTAGCTAGTTTGGCCAGCCCAGTCCAGTCCAGCCTCTCTCTGAACGTTAGCTAATTTGGCCAGCCCAGTCCAGTCCTGCCTCTCTCTGAACGTTAGCTAATTTGCCCAGCCCAGCCCAGTCCAGCCTCTCTCTGAACGTTAGCTAGTTTGGCCAGCCCAGTCCAGTCCAGCCTCTCTCTGAACGTTAGCTAATTTGGCCAGCAGCCCAGTCCAGACTCTCTCTGAACGTTAGCTAGTTTGGCCAGCCCAGTCCAGTCCAGCCTCTCTCTGAACGTTAGCTAGTTTGGCCAGCCCAGTCCAGTCCAGCCTCTCTCTGAACGTTAGCTAGTTTGGCCAGCCCAGTCCAGTCCAGCCTCTCTCTGAACGTTAGCTAATTTGGCCAGCCCAGCCCAGTCCAGTCTCTCTCTGAACGTTAGCTAGTTTGGCCAGCCCAGTCCAGTCCAGCCTCTCTCTGAACGTTAGCTAATTTGGCCAGCAGCCCAGTCCAGCCTCTCTCTGAACGTTAGCTCATTTGGCCAGCAGCCCAGCCTCTCTCTGAACATTAGCTAATTTGGCCAGCAGCCCAGTCCAGACTCTCTCTGAATGTTAGCTAATTTGGCCAGCAGTCCAGTCCAGCCTCTCTCTAAACGTTAGCTAATTTGGCCAGCAGTCCGGTCTCTCTCTGAACGTTAGCTAATTTGGCCAGCAGTCCAACCTCTCTCTGAACGTTAGCTAATTTGGCCAGCAGTCCGGTCTCTCTCTGAACGTTAGCTAATTTGGCTAGCAGCCCAGTCCAGTCTCTCTCTGAACGTTAGCTAATTTGGCCAGCAGCCCAGTCCAGCCTCTCTCTGAACGTTAGCTAATTTGGCCAGCAGTCCGGTCTCTCTCTGAACGTTAGCTAATTTGGCCAGCAGCCCAGTCCAGCCTCTCTCATTTTTTAATTAAACCTTTATTTAACTAGGCAAGTCAGTTCAGAATAAATTCGTATTTACAATGACGGCCTACCACCGGTCAAACCCGGACGACGCTGGGACTCCCAATCACGGCCGGTTGTGATACAGCCTATGGGACTCCCAATCACGGCCGGTTGTGATACAGCCTATGGGACTCCCAATCACGTCCGGTTGTGATACAGCCTATGGGACTCCCAATCACGGCCGGTTGTGATACAACCTATGGGACTCCCAATCACGGCCGGTTGTGATACAGCCTATGGGACTCCCAATCACGGACGGTTGTGATACAGCCTATGGGACTCCCAATCACGGCCGGTTGTGATACAGCCTATGGGACTCCCAATCACGGCCGGTTGTGATACAGCCTAGATTCGAACCATGTTGTCTGTAGAGACGCCTCTAGCTCTGAGCTGCAGTGCCTTATACTGCTGGAGCATGTCTACTCCTTATATCTAATAACATGTCAGATATCCGGAAATATATAAAGATATTCCCCTGATTACTGACCCTTTTCGCCCAGGGATAGTTATAAGAATCAGCAGCAGAGAGACTAAGAGACATGCTTGTGGCTCTCATTATATCAGACAACGAGAGGAAGCTTAAAAGCTGCAACTCTCAAATGCGAAAAGAAATGTGTGTGTGTGTGTGTGTTTGAGGCCTCCTTTCTTCTACAGAGTGTCTGCATTAACTACCACAGGGACTGACTGCCACAGATACTAACACAGAGAGAGAGATTGTTTATTTCACTTTATATATTCACTTTATATATTATCTACCTCACTTGCTTTGGCAATGTTAACACATGTTTCCCATGCCAATAAAGCCCTTGAATTGAATTGAATTGAAAAATTGAGAGAGAGAGAGAGAGACAGACAGACAGACAGATAGAGAGAGAGAGGGGGACAGAGAGAGAGAGGACATCAACCACTACACACAGACACAGACAGACAGACAGACAGACAGACAGACAGACAGACAGACAGACAGACAGACAGACAGACAGACAGACAAATAGAGAAAGTACTGCAGTAGTGAGTCATTTAGCAGACTCTCTGATCCAGAGACACTACAGTAGTGAGTCATTTAGCAGACTCTCTGATCCAGAGACACTACAGTAGTGAGTCATTTAGCAGACTCTCTGATCCAGAGACACTACAGTAGTGAGTCATTTAGCAGACTCTGATCCAGAGTCACTACAGTAGTGAGTCATTTAGCAGACTCTCTGATCCAGAGACACTACAATAGTGAGTCATTTAGCAAACTCTCTGGTCCAGAGACACTTTGGTAGTGAGTCATTTAGCAGACTCTCTTATCCAGAGAGACCTACAGTAGCAACTAGGGTTAAGTGCCTTGCTCAAGGGTACATTGACTATACCATAAAGGGCACATTGACTATACCTTAAAGTCTGAGGAACTGTCTGTAGATATCAGAGATAGAATTGTGATAAGGCATATATATAGCTGGTCTCCATCAGAGTCTACCCAGACTCTGCCTAGAGCTGGTCTCCATCAGTATCTACCCAGACTCTGCCTAGAGCTGGTCTCCATCAGTATTTACCCAGACTCTGCCTATAGCTGGTCTCCATCAGAGTCTACCCAGACTCTGCCTAGAGCTGGTGTCCATCAGAGTCTACCCAGACTCTGCCTAGAGATGGCGTCCATCAGAATCTACCCAGACTCTACCTAGAGCTGGTCTCCATCAGTATCTACCCAGACTCTGCCTAGAGCTGGTCTCCATCAGTATCTACCCAGACTCTGCCTAGAGCTGGTCTCCCTCAGAGTCTACCCAGACTCTGCCTAGAGCTGGTGTCCATCAGAGTTTACCCAGACTCTGCCTAGAGCTGGTGTCCATCAGAATCTACTCAGACTCTGCCTAGAGCTGGTCTCCCTCAGAGTCTACCCAGACTCTGCCTAGAGCTGGTGTCGATCAGAGTCTACCCAGACTCTGCCTAGAGCTGGTCTCCATCAGAATCTACCCAGACTCTGCCTAGAGCTGGTGTCTATCAGAGTCTACCCAGACTCTGCCTAGAGCTGGTGTCCATCAGAGTTTACCCAGACTCTGCCTAGATCTGGTCTCCATCAGAGTCTAACCAGACTCTGCCTAGAGCTGGTCTCCATCAGAGTCTACCCAGACTCTGCCTAGAGCTGGTGTCCATCAGAGTCTACCCAGACTCTGCCTAGAGCTGGTGTCCATCAGAGTCTACCCAGACTCTGCCTAGAGATGGCGTCCATCAGAATCTACCCAGACTCTACCTAGAGCTGGTCTCCATCAGTATCTACCCAGACTCTGCCCATAGCTGGTCTCCATCAGAGTCTACCCAGACTCTGCCTAGAGCTGGTCTCCATCAGAATCTACCCAGACTCTGCCTAGAGCTGGTGTCTATCAGAGTCTACCCAGACTCTGCCTAGAGCTGGTGTCCATCAGAGTTTACCCAGACTCTGCCTAGAGCTGGACTCCATCAGAGTCTACCCAGACTCTGCCTAGAGATGGCGTCCATCAGAATCTACCCAGACTCTACCTAGAGCTGGTCTCCATCAGTATCTACCCAGACTCTGCCCATAGCTGGTCTCCATCAGAGTCTACCCAGACTCTGCCTAGAGCTGGTCTCCATCAGAATCTACCCAGACTCTGCCTAGAGCTGGTGTCTATCAGAGTCTACCCAGACTCTGCCTAGAGCTGGTGTCCATCAGAGTTTACCCAGACTCTGCCTAGAGCTGGACTCCATCAGTCTACCCAGACTCTGCCTAGAGCTGGTCTCCATCAGAGTCTACCCAGACTCTGCCTAGAGCTGGTCTCCATCAGAATCTACCCAGACTCTGCCTAGAGCTGGTGTCTATCAGAGTCTACCCAGACTCTGCCTAGAGCTGGTGTCCATCAGAGTTTACCCAGACTCTGCCTAGAGCTGGACTCCATCAGAGTCTACCCAGACTCTGCCTAGAGCTGGTCTCCATCAGAGTCTACCCAGACTCTGCCTAGAGCTGGTCTCCATCAGAGTCTACCCAGACTCTGCCTAGAGCTGGTCTCCATCATAGTCTACCCAGACTCTGCCTAGAGCTGGTCTCCATCAGAGTCTACCCAGACTCTGCCTAGAGCTGATCTTCTGACCAAACTGAGCAACCGGGCCAGAAGGACCTTGGTCAGATAGGTGACCAAGAACCCAATGACAGAACCTCAGAGTTCCTTGGCTGAGATGGGAGAACCTGCCAGAAGGACAACAGTCTCTACAGCACTTCCCCAATCTGGGCTTTATGGGAGAGTGGCCATACAGAATCCACTCCTGAAGACGGAAGCCACTCCTGAGAAAAAATTAGCAAAAAGGTCACATGACAGTTGGAGTTAGCAAAAAGGTCACATGACACCTGTAGTTAGCAAAAAGGTCACATGACACCTGGAGTTAGCAAAAAGGTCACATGACACCTGGAGTTAGCAAAAAGGTCACATGACACCTGGAGTTAGCAAAAAGTCACATGACACCTGGAGTTAGCAAAAAGGTCACGTCACATCATAAGGCAAAAGATTCTGTAGTCTGATGAGACAAACATGTACCTATTTGGCCTGAACGCAAAGACCTACGTCTGGAGAAAACCAGGCACAGCACATCACCCGTCTAACACCATCCTACAATGAAGCATGGTGGTGGCAGCATCATGCTATGGGGATGTTTTCCAGCGGCAGGGACTGGGAGACTGGTAAGGATCGAGGGGACAATGAATGGAGCCAATTACAGGAAAATCCTTAATGAAAACCTGCTTCAGAGTGCAAACAACCTTAGACAAGGGATGAAGATTCACCTTCCAACAGGACAATGAATCAAAGCCTACCGCCAAAGCAATGCTGGAATGGCTTCAGAATAAGAATGTGAAACTCCTTGAGTGGCCCAGCCAAAGCCCAGACTTGAATCCAATTGAAAATCTGTGGAAATTACTGTTCACCGCCGTCTCCCCATCGAACTGAAGAGAGATTACGAAGAATGGGAGAAAATCCCCAAATCCTGATGTGCAAAGCTGATACAGACATACCCAAGACGACTCAAAGCTGATCCAGACATACCCAAGACGACTCAAAGCTGATCCAGACATACCCAAGATGACTCAAAGCTGATACAGACATACCCAAGACGACTCAAAGCTGATACAGACATACCCAAGACGACTCAAAGCTGATCCAGACATACCCAAGACGACTCAAAGCTGATCCAGACATACCCAAGACGACTCAAAGCTGATCCAGACATACCCAAGATGACTCAAAGCTGATACAGACATACCCAAGACGACTCAAAGCTGATCCAGACATACACAAGACGACTCAAAGCTGATCCAGACATACCCAAGACGACTCAAAGCTGATCCAGACATACCCAAGATGACTCAAAGCTGATACAGACATACCCAAGACGACTCAAAGCTGATACAGACATACCCAAGACGACTCAAAGCTGATCCAGACATACCCAAGACGACTCAAAGCTGATCCAGACATACCCAAGACGACTCAAAGCTGATCCAGACATACCCAAGATGACTCAAAGCTGATCCAGACATACCCAAGACGACTCAAAGCTGATCCAGACATACCCAAGACGACTCAAAGCTGATCCAGACATACCCAAGACGACTCAAAGCTGATCCAGACATACCCAAGACGACTCAAAGTATTGACATTGTGGGGCATTATGTGATGAATAAAATGTTATTTGATTTTGATAGGACACACACACCACTCCCTCTTTTACCCTCTCAGGGCGCTGGGCAGAGTCTTTCCCTTCTCTGATTGGCTGTAGCAGTTCCCTTGGGGTTCTGGCACCTCCCCTTTCTCCCTCAGCATGGCGACGGCTGCCGTGGCGATGATGCCCACTCCGTCTCTAAGGCGGCTCTCCAAGGGATACTCCATCTCGTTGTAGGACACAGAGATCATCCCCAGGGGATAGATGTCTGGGGTGAAGTCGGGGTTCCCTGTGGTCAGACTTGGTACGATCCAGATGTAGCCCGACCCAGTCAGACCCAGAGACCTGGCCTCTTCCAATATATACCTGCAGGGGGATCAGATTGTTTAGAATAATATACTGGAGAAGGAAGATGAAGTGAGACATCCCACACCCTCATTTGTAAGGTTTCCATGGAAATCAATGAACTAAGTAGACCAGAACCAGATGCTATATCACTGGTGTCTAAGAGGCAGCTACTCCATTTTAAGTAGACAATGGTAAACGGCCTGACTGAGCTATCTTCATGAATCCATTATGTTTATGAACTAATATATTGACGGTCCAGGATCAGCACAGTTAAATGGGGAACCAGGATCAACACAGTTAAATGGGGAACCAGGATCAGCACAGTTAAATGGTGAACCAGGATCAACACAGTTAAATGGAGAACCAGGATCAACACAGTTAAATGGAGAACCGGGATCAACACAGTTAAATGGTGAACCAGGATCAACACAGTTAAATGGTGAACCAGGATCAACACAGTTAAATGGGGAACCAGGATCAACACAGTTAAATGGTGAACCGGGATCAACACAGTTAAATGGGGAACCAGGATCAGCACAGTTAAATGGTGAACCAGGATCAACACAGTTAAATGGGGAACCAGGATCAACAGTTAAATGGTGAACCAGGATCAACACAGTTAAATGGGGAACCAGGTTCAACACAGTTAAATGGAGAACCAGGATCAACACAGTTAAATGGAGAACCAGGATCAACACAGTTAAATGGTGAACCAGGATCAACACAGTTAAATGGAGAACCAGGATCAACACAGTTAAATGGAGAACCAGGATCAACACAGTTAAATGGAGAACCAGGATCAACACAGTTAAATGGGGAACCAGGTTCAACACAGTTAAATGGAGAACCAGGATCAACACAGTTAAATAGAGAACCAGGATCAACACAGTTAAATGGAGAACCAGGATCAACACAGTTAAATGGAGAACCAGGATCAACACAGTTAAATGGAGAACCAGGATCAACACAGTTAAATGGAGAACCAGGATCAACACAGTTAAATGGGGAACCAGGTTCAACACAGTTAAATGGAGAACCAGGATCAACACAGTTAAATGGAGAACCAGGATCAACACAGTTAAATGGTGAACCAGGATCAACACAGTTAAATGGAGAACCAGGATCAACACAGTTAAATGGAGAACCAGGATCAACACAGTTAAATGGTGAACCAGGATCAGCTGGTGAACCAGGATCAACACAGTTAAATGGTGAACCAGGATCAGTAGCAGTATAACACCCTCTAGTACCTAGTCTCTTCCTAGTAGCAGTATAACAGTATAACAGCCTCTAGTACCTAGCCTCTTCCTAGTAGCAGTATAACAGCCTCTAGTACCTAGCCTCTTCCTAGTAGCAGTATAACAGCCTCTAGTACCTAGTCTCCTCCTAGCAGCAGTATAACAGCCTCTAGTACCTAGCCTCTTCCTAGCAGCAGTATAACAGTATAACAGCCTCTAGTACCTAGTCTCTTCCTAGTAGCAGTATAACAGCCTCTAGTACCTAGCCTCTTCCTAGTAGCAGTATAACACCCTCTAGTACCTAGCCTCTTCCTAGTAGCAGTATAACAGCCTCTAGTACCTAGCCTCTTCCTAGCAGCAGTACAGCAGTATAACAGCCTCTAGTACCTAGCCTCTTCCTAGCAGCAGTATAACAGTATAACAGCCTCTAGTACCTAGCCTCTTCCTAGCAGCAGTATTACAGCCTCTAGTACCTAGCCTCTTCCTAGTAGCAGTATAACAGTATAACAGCGTCTAGTACCTAGCCTCTTCCTAGTAGCAGTATAACAGCCTCTAGTACCTAGTCTCCTCCTAGCAGCAGTATAACAGCCTCTAGTACCTAGCCTCTTCCTAGCAGCAGTATAACAGTATAACAGCCTCTAGTACCTAGTCTCTTCCTAGTAGCAGTATAACAGCCTCTAGTACCTAGCTTCTTCCTAGTAGCAGTATAACACCCTCTAGTACCTAGCCTCTTCCTAGTAGCAGTATAACAGCCTCTAGTACCTAGCCTCTTCCTAGCAGCAGTACAGCAGTATAACAGCCTCTAGTACCTAGCCTCTTCCTAGCAGCAGTATAACAGTATAACAGCCTCTAGTACCTAGCCTCTTCCTAGCAGCAGTATTACAGCCTCTAGTACCTAGCCTCTTCCTACTAGCAGTATAACAGTATAACAGCGTCTAGTACCTAGCCTCTTCCTAGTAGCAGTATAACAGCCTCTAGTACCTAGTCTCCTCCTAGCAGCAGTATAACAGCCTCTAGTACCTAGCCTCTTCCTAGCAGCAGTATAACAGTATAACAGCCTCTAGTACCTAGTCTCTTCCTAGTAGCAGTATAACAGCCTCTAGTACCTAGCCTCTTCCTAGTAGCAGTATAACACCCTCTAGTACCTAGCCTCTTCCTAGTAGCAGTATAACAGCCTCTAGTACCTAGCCTCTTCCTAGTAGCAGTATAACACCCTCTAGTACCTAGCCTCCTCCTTGGAGCAGTATAACAGCCTCTAGTACCTAGCCTCTTCCTAGTAGCAGTATAACAGCCTCTAGTACCTAGTCTCTTCCTAGTAGCAGTATTACAGCCACTAGTACCTAGCCTCTTCCTAGTAGCAGTATAACAGTATAACAGCCTCTAGTACCTAGCCTCTTCCTAGCAGCAGTATTACAGCCTCTAGTACCTAGCCTCTTCCTAGTAGCAGTATAACAGTATAACAGCGTCTAGTACCTAGCCTCTTCCTAGTAGCAGTATAACAGCCTCTAGTACCTAGCCTCTTCCTAGTAGCAGTATAACAGCCTCTAGTACCTAGCCTCTTCCTAGTAGCAGTATAACAGTCTCTAGTACCTAGCCTCTTCCTAGTAGCAGTATAACAGCCTCTAGTACCTAGCCTCTTCCTAGCAGCAGTATAACAGCCTCTAGTACCTAGCCTCTTCCTAGTAGCAGTATAACAGCCTCTAGTACCTAGCCTCTTCCTAGTAGCAGTATAACAGCCTCTAGTACCTAGCCTCTTCCTAGTAGCAGTATAACAGCCTCTAGTACCTAGCCTCCTCCTAGTAGCAGTACAGCAGTATAACAGCCTCTAGTACCTAGCCTCCTCCTAGTAGCAGTATAACAGCCTCTAGTACCTAGCCTCTTCCTAGTAGCAGTATAACAGTATAACAGCGTCTAGTACCTAGCCTCTTCCTAGCAGCAGTATAACAGTATAACAGCCTCTAGTACCTAGCCTCCTCCTTGGAGCAGTATAACAGTATAACAGCCTCTAGTACCTAGCCTCTTCCTAGTAGCAGTATAACAGCCTCTAGTACCTAGCCTCTTCCTAGTAGCAGTATAACAGTATAACAGCCTCTAGTACCTAGCCTCTTCCTAGTAGCAGTATAACAGTATAACAGCCTCTAGTACCTAGCCTCTTCCTAGCAGCAGTATTACAGCCTCTAGTACCTAGCCTCTTCCTAGTAGCAGTATAACAGTATAACAGCCTCTAGTACCTAGCCTCTTCCTAGTAGCAGTATAACAGTATAACAGCATCTAGTACCTAGCCTCTTCCTAGCAGCAGTATAACAGCCTCTAGTACCTAGCCTCTTCCTAGTAGCAGTATAACAGTATAACAGCGTCTAGTACCTAGCCTCTTCCTAGTAGCAGTATAACAGCCTCTAGTACCTAGCCTCTTCCTAGTAGCAGTATAACAGCGTCTAGTACCTAGCCTCCTCCTAGTAGCAGTATAACAGCCTCTAGTACCTAGCCTCCTCCTAGTAGCAGTATAACAGCCTCTAGTACCTAGTCTCCTCCTAGTAGCAGTATAACAGCCTCTAGTACCTAGCCTCTTCCTAGTAGCAGTATAACAGCCTCTAGTACCTAGCCTCTTCCTAGTAGCAGTATAACAGCCTCTAGTACCTAGCCTCTTCCTAGTAGCAGTATTACAGCGTCTAGTACCTAGCCTCTTCCTAGTAGCAGTATAACAGCCTCTAGTACCTAGCCTCCTCCTAGTAGCAGTATAACAGCCTCTAGTACCTAGCCTCCTCCTAGTAGCAGTATAACAGCCTCTAGTACCTAGCCTCTTCCTAGTAGCAGTATAACAGTATAACAGCCTCTAGTACCTAGCCTCTTCCTAGCAGCAGTATAACAGCCTCTAGTACCTAGCCTCTTCCTAGCAGCAGTATAACAGCCTCTAGTACCTAGCCTCTTCCTAGTAGCAGTATAACAGCCTCTAGTACCTAGCCTCTTCCTAGTAGCAGTATTACAGCCTCTAGTACCTAGCCTCTTCCTAGTAGCAGTATAACAGTATAACAGCCTCTAGTACCTAGCCTCTTCCTAGCAGCAGTATAACATCCTCTAGTACCTAGCCTCTTCCTAGTAGCAGTATAACAGTATAACAGCCTCTAGTACCTAGCCTCCTCCTAGCAGCAGTATAACAGTATAACAGCCTCTAGTACCTAGCCTCTTCCTAGTAGCAGTATAACAGCCTCTAGTACCTAGCCTCTTCCTAGTAGCAGTATAACAGCCTCTAGTACCTAGTCTCTTCCTAGCAGCAGTATAACAGTATAACAGCCTCTAGTACCTAGCCTCTTCCTAGTAGCAGTATAACAGTATAACAGCCTCTAGTACCTAGCCTCCTCCTAGCAGCAGTATAACAGTATAACAGCCTCTAGTACCTAGCCTCTTCCTAGTAGCAGTATAACAGCCTCTAGTACCTAGCCTCTTCCTAGTAGCAGTATAACAGCCTCTAGTACCTAGCCTCTTCCTAGTAGCAGTATAACAGCCTCTAGTACCTAGCCTCCTCCTAGCAGCAGTATAACAGCCTCTAGTACCTAGCCTCCTCCTAGCAGCAGTATGACAGCCTCTAGTACCTAGCCTCCTCCTAGCAGCAGTATAACAGCCTCTAGTACCTAGCCTCCTCCTTGGAGCAGTACAGCAGTATTACAGGACTCTGGATCCTCTTCAGCTGGATATGAGCTTTAGAGTTGGCGTCTCCGTCCACAGCGTCCAGCGTGACGACACTCTGAAGGTCCCAACGCACAAAGCTGTGGTCCACCGTCACACGCAGGACATTTATAAACTCCTACAGAGAGACACAACGGTTACTGGGGGGTGGGGGTGTTACTGGGGGGTGGGGGTGTTTGTGTGTGTGTGTGTGTAATGTGTGTGTGTGTCTGTCTGTCTGTCTGTCTGTCTGTCTGTCTGTCTGTCTGTCTGTCTGTCTCTCTGTGTGTGTGTGTGTTTGTGTGTGTGTGTGTGTGTACCTGGTACCCGGGGAACTTAGAGGTGACTATAGAGAAGATGTGCCAGTCATATTCCTCCATTATGTTCATCATCAGTAACGCCTCCTGCATCAGAGACGCTCCAAACTGGAAGAACGAAGACTTCACATCCTGGGGAGGGAGAGGGGGGAGATGGGGGGAGGGAGGGAGAGGGGGAGAGAGGGGGGAGATGGGGGGAGGGAGGGTGGGGGGGGAAAGGAGAGGCAGGGAGGGGGAGAGAGGGAGGGAGAGGGGGAGAAGGAATTGTTACCAGGCATGTCACAGAAGTAGAACGCTAATATCAGTAGAAAGAGAAGAGACAGGAGGAGGAGTATGGAGGTAGAGAGAGGGCCTGGTGATTACATATGGAGAGAGGAGGTAGAGAGAGGAGGTAGAGAGAGGGCCTGGTGATTACATATGGAGAGAGGAGGTAGAGAGAGGAGGTAGAGAGAGGGCCTGGTGATTACATATGGAGAGAGGAGGTAGAGAGAGGAGGTAGAGAGAGGGCCTGGTGATTACATATGGAGAGAGGAGGTAGAGAGAGGAGGTAGAGAGAGGGCCTGGTGATTACATATGGAGAGAGGAGGTAGAGAGAGGAGGTAGAGAGAGGGCCTGGTGATTACATATGGAGAGAGGAGGTAGAGAGAGGAGGTAGAGAGAGGGCCTGGTGATTACATATGGAGAGAGGAGGTAGAGAGAGGAGGTAGAGAGAGGGCCTGGTGATTACATATGGAGAGAGGAGGTAGAGAGAGGAGGTAGAGAGAGGGCCTGGTGATTACATATGGAGAGAGGAGGTAGAGAGAGAGGAGGTAGAGAGAGGAGGAACAGCAACAGTACTTCACAAGATGAATCTCTATCTCCCTCCCTCCTCTCTCTATCTCCCTCTCCCTCACTCTTCTCTCTCCACTCTCCCTGCCACTCTCTCTCTCCACTCTCTCCCTCTCCACCTCTCTCTATCTCCCTCCCTCCTCTCTCTCCACTCTCCCTGCCACTCTCTCTCTCCACTCTCTCCCTCTCCACCTCTCTCTATCTCCCTCACCCCTCTCTCTCCACTCTCCCTGCCACTCTCTCTCTCCACTCTCTCCCTCTCCACCTCTCTCTATCGCCCTCCCTCCTCTCTCTCCACTCTCCATGCCACTCTCTCTCTCCACTCTCTCCCTCTCCACCTCTCTCAATCTCCCTCTCCCTCACCCCTCTCTCTCCACTCTCTCCCTCTCCACCTCTCTCTATCTCCCTCCCTCCTCTCTCTCCACTATCCCTTCCACTCTCTCTCCACTCTCTCTCTCCACCTCTTTCTCTCCATCTCCCTCTCTGTATCCCCCTCTCTAAACTCTCACTCTATATTATCCACTATCTCTTTTGTCAGGCTGTGTGTTGTAACATCAGTAGTGTCAATGTCTCTACTGTAGATGGAACTGTGTGTAGGAGTAGTAACATCAGCACTGTAGTATCAAGGTCTCAACTCACCATCTCTCTGTCAGTCTGTCTTTCTCCATCTCTCTCGCTGTCTGTCTCTTTCCATCTCTCTCTCTGTCTGTCTCTCTCCATCTCTCTCTCTGTCTGCCTCTCTACATCTCTCTGTCTGTCTATCTCCATCTCTCTCTCTCTGTCTGTCTCTTTCCATCTCTCTCTTTGTCTGTCTCTCTCATTCTCTCTCTCTCTGTCTGTCTCTCTCCATCTCTCTCGCTGTCTCTTTCCATCTCTCTCTCTGTCTGTCTCTCTCCATCTCTCTCTCTCTGTCTGTCTCTCTCCGGCGCCGACAGAGATGGCCGCCTCGCTTTGCGTTCCTAGGAAACTATGCAGTTTTTTGTTTTTTTACGTGTTATTTCTTACATTGGTACCCCAAGCAGACACATCGATGGCTCTGAACAAACTTTATTTGACTCTTTGCAAACTGGAATCCATTTATCCGGAGGCTGCATTCATTGTAGCTGGGGATTTTAACAAGGCTAATCTGAAAACAAGACTCCCTAAATTGTATCAGCATATCGATTGCGCAACCAGGGGTGGAAAGACCTTGGATCATTGTTACTCTAACTTCCGCGACGCATATAAGGCCCTGCCCCGCCCTCCTTTCGGAAAAGCTGACCACGACTCCATTTTGTTGATCCCTGCCTACAGACAGAAACTAAAACAAGAGGCTCCCACGCTGAGGTCTGTCCAACGCTGGTCCGACCAATCTGATTCCACACTCCAAGACTGCTTCCATCACGTGGACTGGGACATGTTTCGTATTGCGTCAGACAACAACATTGACGAATACGCTGATTCGGTGAGCGAGTTCATTTGAACGTGCGTTGAACATGTCGTTCCCATAGCAACGATTAAAACATTCCCAAACCAGAAACCGTGGATTGATGGCAGCATTCGCGTGAAACTGAAAGCGTGAACCACTGCTTTTAATCAGGGCAAGGTGACCGGAAACATGACCGAATACAAACAGTGTAGCTATTCCCTCCGCAAGGCAATCAAACAAACTAAGCGTCAATATAGAGACAAAGTAGAATCGCAAGTCAACGGCTCAGACACGAGGTATGTGGCGCCTCTTCAACCTCAGGAGGCTGAAGAAATTCGGCTTGTCACCAAAAGCACTAACAAACTTCTACAGATGCACAATCGAGAGCATCCTGTCGGGCTGTATCACCGCCTGGTACGGCAACTGCTCCGCCCACAACCGTAAGGCTCTCCAGAGGGTAGTGAGGTCTGCACAACGCATCACCGGGGGCAAACTACCTGCCCTCCAGGACACCTACACCACCCGATGTCACAGGAAGGCCATAAAGATCATCAAGGACATCAACCACCCGAGCCACTGCCTGTTCACCCCGCTATCATCCAGAAGGCGAGGTCAGTACAGGTGCATCAAAGCTGGGACCGAGAGACTGAAAAACAGCTTCTATCTCAAGGCCATCAGACTGTTAAACAGCCACCACTAACATTGAGTGGCTGCTGCCAACACACTGACTCAACTCCAGTCACTTTAATAATGGGAATTGATGGGAAATTATGTAAAATATATCACTAGCCACTTTAATGCTACTTAATATAATGTTTACATACCCTACATTATTTATCTCATATGTATACGTATATACTGTACTCTATATCATCGACTGTATCCTTATGTAATACATGTATCACTAGCCACTTTAATGCTACTTAATATAATGTTTACATACCCTACATTATTTATCTCATATGCATACGTATATACTGTACTCTATATCATCGACTGTATCCTTATGTAATACATGTATCACTAGCCACTTTAACTATGCCACTTTATTTACATACTCATCTCATATGTATATACTGTACTCGATACCATCTACTGTATCTTGCCTATACCGCTCTGTACCATCACTTATTCATATATCTTTATGTACATATTCTTTATCCTCTTACACTTGTGTCTATAAGGTAGTAGTTTTGGAATTGTTAGCTAGATTACTTGTTGGTTATTACTGCATTGTCGGAACTAGAAGCACAAGCATTTCGCTACACTCGCATTAATATCTGCTAACCATGTGTATGTGATAAATACAATTTGATTTGATCTCTTTCTCTGTCTGTCTCTCTCCATCTCTCTGTCTGTCTCTCTCCATCTCTCACTCTGTCTGTCTCTCTCCATCTCTCTCTCTCTGTCTGTCTCTCTCCATCTCTCTCTCTCTCTGTCGGTCTCTCTCCATCTCTCTCTCTGTCTCTCTCCATCACTCTCTCTGTATGTCTCTCTCCATCTCTCTCTCTGTCTGTCTCTCTCCATCTCTCTCTCTGTCTGTCTCTCTCCATCTCTTTCTGTCTGTCTCTCTCCATCTCTCTGTCTGTCTCTCTCCATCTCTCTCTCTCTGTCTGTCTCTCTCCATCTCTCTCTCTCCGTCTGTCTCTCTCCATCTCTCTCTCTCTCTGTCTGTCTCTCTCCATCTCTCTCTCTCTGTCTGTCTCTCTCCATCTCTCTCTCTGTCTGTCTCTCTCCATCTCTCTCTCTCTGTCTGTCTCTCTCCATCTCTCTCTCTGTCTCTCTCTCCATCTCTCTGTCTGTCTCTCTCCATCTCTCTCTGTATGTCTCTCTCCATCTCTCTCTCTGTCTGTCTCTCTCCATCTCTCTCTCTGTCTGTCTCTCTCCATCTCTCTCTCTGTCTGTCTGTCTCTCTCCATCTCTCTCTCTCTGTCTGTCTCTCTCCATCTCTCTCTCTCTGTCTGTCTCTCTCCATCTCTCTCTCTCTGTCTGTCTCTCTCCATCTCTCTCTCTGTCTGTCTCTCTCCATCTCTCACTCTCTCTACCTCTCTCCATCTCTCTCTCTGTCTGTCTCTCTCCATCTCTCACTCTCTCTACCTCTCTCCATCTCTCTCTCTGTCTGTCTCTCTCCATCTCTCTCTCTCTGTATCCCCCATCACATTAGGCTTGTTCCAGCTTCCTGTACCTCTGTTCATCTCTCCTCATCTCTCTCTCTCTGTCTCTCTCCATCACTCTCTCTGTATGTCTCTCTCCATCTCTCTCTCTGTCTGTCTCTCTCCATCTCTCTCTCTGTCTGTCTCTCTCCATCTCTCTCTGTCTGTCTCTCTCCATCTCTCTGTCTGTCTCTCTCCATCTCTCTCTCTCTGTCTGTCTCTCTCCATCTCTCTCTCTCTGTCTGTCTCTCTCCATCTCTCTCTCTCTGTCTGTCTCTCTCCATCTCTCACTCTCTCTACCTCTCTCCATCTCTCTCTCTGTCTGTCTCTTTCCATCTCTCTCTGTCTGTCTCTCTCCATCTCTCTCTCTCTGTCTGTCTCTCTCCATCTCTCTCTCTCTGTCTGTCTCTCTCCATCTCTCTCTCTCTCTGTCTGTCTCTCTCCATCTCTCTCTCTGTATCCCCCATCACATTAGGCTTGTTCCAGCTTCCTGTACCTCTGTTCATCTGTCCTCATCTCTCTCTCTCCTCTTGTCTCAATTCAATTCAAGGGGCTTTATTGGCATGGTAAACACATGTCAACATTTCCAAAACAAGTGAGGTAGATAATATACAAAAGTAGTCTCTCCGTCTCTCTCTCTCTCTCCGTGTCCCACATCACATTAGGTTCCAGCTTCCTGTCTTTAGGCTGACTAACATGATGCCTCCTTTAACAACCTCACTCTGTCTGTCTCTCTCCATCTCTCTCCGTCTCTCTCTCTCTCCGTGTCCCACATCACATTAGGTTCCAGCTTCCTGTCTTTAGGCTGACTAACATGATGCCTCCTTTAACAACCTCACTCTGTCTGTCTCTCTCCATCTCTCTCCGTCTCTCTCTCTCTCCGTGTCCCACATCACATTAGGTTCCAGCTTCCTGTCTTTAGGCTGACTAACATGATGCCTCCTTTAACAACCTCACTCTGTCTGTCTCTCTCCATCTCTCTCCGTCTCTCTCTCTCTCCGTGTCCCACATCACATTAGGTTCCAGCTTCCTGTCTTTAGGCTGACTAACATGATGCCTCCTTTAACAACCTCACTCTGTCTGTCTCTCTCCATCTCTCTCCGTCTCTCTCTCTCTCTCTCCGTGTCCCACATCACATTAGGTTCCAGCTTCCTGTCTTTAGGCTGACTAACATGATGCCTCCTTTAACAACCTCACTCTGTCTGTCTCTCTCCATCTCTCTCCGTCTCTCTCTCTCTCCGTGTCCCACATCACATTAGGTTCCAGCTTCCTGTCTTTAGGCTGACTAACATGATGCCTCCTTTAACAACCTCACTCTGTCTGTCTCTCTCCATCTCTCTCCGTCTCTCTCTCTCTCCGTGTCCCACATCACATTAGGTTCCAGCTTCCTGTCTTTAGGCTGACTAACATGATGCCTCCTTTAACAACCTCACTCTGTCTGTCTCTCTCCATCTCTCTCCGTCTCTCTCTCTCTCCGTGTCCCACATCACATTAGGTTCCAGCTTCCTGTCTTTAGGCTGACTAACATGATGCCTCCTTTAACAACCTCACTCTGTCTGTCTCTCTCCATCTCTCTCCGTCTCTCTCTCTGTCTCTCCGTGTCCCACATCACATTAGGTTCCAGCTTCCTGTCTTTAGGCTGACTAACATGATGCCTCCGTTAACAACCTCACTCTGTCTGTCTCTCTCCATCTCTCTCCGTCTCTCTCTCTGTCTCTCCGTGTCCCACATCACATTAGGTTCCAGCTTCCTGTCTTTAGGCTGACTAACATGATGCCTCCTTTAACAACCTCTCTCTGTCTGTCTCTCTCCATCTCTCTCCGTCTCTCTCTCTCTCTCCGTGTCCCACATCACATTAGGTTCCAGCTTCCTGTCTTTAGGCTGACTAACATGATGCCTCCTTTAACAACCTCTCTCTGTCTGTCTCTCTCCATCTCTCTCCGTCTCTCTCTCTGTCTCTCCGTGTCCCACATCACATTAGGTTCCAGCTTCCTGTCTTTAGGCTGACTAACATGATGCCTCCTTTAACAACCTCTCTCTGTCTGTCTCTCTCCATCTCTCTCCGTCTCTCTCTCTCTCTCCGTGTCCCACATCACATTAGGTTCCAGCTTCCTGTCTTTAGGCTGACTAACATGATGCCTCCTTTAACAACCTCTCTCTGTCTGTCTCTCTCCATCTCTCTCCGTCTCTCTCTCTCTCTCTCCGTGTCCCACATCACATTAGGTTCCAGCTTCCTGTCTTTAGGCTGACTAACATGATGCCTCATTTAACAACCTCACTCTGCCGGTATGTTATTCTAACCAGAGAAGAGACGAAGGGAGAAAGAGGGCAGAATTATGCTAAAATACCCTCCGTGTACCAACGTAAAACACCAAATAATTCATGCAGAGCAAAATTAGGCCGATATCCACTAATTATCAAAATCCGGAAAAGAGCTGTTAAAAATTTACAACCACCTAAAAGGAAGCGATTCCCAAACCTTCCATAACAAAGACATCGCCTACAGAGAGATGAACCTGGAGAAGAGTCCCCTAAGCAAGCTGGTCCTGGGGCTCTGTTCACAAACACAAACAGACCCCACAGAGCACCAGGACAGCAGCACAATTAGACCCAACCAAATCATGAGAAAACAAAAAGATAATTACTTGACACATTGGAAAGAATTAACAAAAAAACAGAGCAAACTAGAATGCTATTTGGCCCTAAACAGAGAGTACACAGAGGCAGAATACCTGACCACTGTGACTGACCCAAAATTAAGGAAATCTTGTACAGACTCAATGAGCATAGCCTTGCTATTGAGAAAGGCCGCCGTAGGCAGACAAGGCTCTCAAGAGAAAATAGGCTATGTGCTCACTGCCCACAAAATGAGGTGGAAACTGAGCTGCACTTCCTAACCTCCTGCCCAATGTATGACCATATTAGAGATACATATTTCCCTCAGATTACACAGATCCACAAAGAATTCCAAAACAAATCACATTTTGATAAACTCCCATATCTACTGGGGGAAATACCACAGTGTGCCATCACAGCAGCAAGATCTGTGACCTGTTGCCACGAGAAAAGGGCAACCAGTGAAGAACACACCATTGTAAATACAACCCATATTTATGCTTATTTATTTTCCCTTTTGTACTTTAACTATTTGTGCAAATAACTATTACTAATAACTACTATTATATATAATATAATTACTACTCCTACACACAGTTCCATCTACAGTAGAGACCTTGATACTACTGACGTTACTACTCCTATTGATACTACTGACGTTACTACTCCTATTGATACTACTGATGTTACTACTCCTACACACAGCTCCATCTACAGTAGAGACATTGATACTACTGATGTTACTACTCCTATTGATACTACTGACGTTACTACTCCTATTGATACTACTGACGTTACTACTCCTACACACAGCTCCATCTACAGTAGAGACATTGATACTACTGATGTTACTACTCCTATTGATACTACTGACGTTACTACTCCTATTGATACTACTGATGTTACTACTATTGATACTACTGATGTTACTACTCCTATTGACACTACTGATGTTACTACTCCTATTGACACTACTGATGTTACTACTCCTATTGATACTACTGATGTTACTACTCCTATTGACACTACTGATGTTACTACTCCTATTGACACTACTGATGTTACTACTCCTATTGATACTACTGATGTTACTACTCCTATTGATACTACTGACGTTACTACTCCTATTGATAATACTGATGTTACTACTCCTATTGACACTACTGATGTTACTACTCCTATTGACACTACTGATGTTACTACTCCTATTGACACTACTGATGTTACTACTCCTATTGACACTACTGATGTTACTACTCCTATTGATACTACTGTTGTTACTACTCCTATTGACACTACTGATGTTACTACTCCTATTGACACTACTGACATTACTACTCGTATTGATACTACTGATGTTACTACTCCTATTGACACTACTGATGTTACTACTCCTATTGACACTACTGATGTTACTACTCCTACACACAGTTCCATCTACAGTAGAGACATTGATACTACTGATGTTACTACTCCTACACACAGTTCCATCTACAGTAGAGACATTGATACTACTGATGTTACTACTCCTATTGATACTACTGATGTTACTACTCCTATTGATACTACTGATGTTACTACTCCTATTGCTACTACTGATGTTACTACTCCTATTGATACTACTGATGTTACTACTCCTATTGATACTACTGATGTTACTACTCCTATTGATACTACTGATGTTACTACTCCTACACACAGTTCCATCTACAGTAGAGACATTGATACTACTGACGTTACTACTCCTATTGATACTACTGATGTTACTACTCCTATTGATACTACTGACGTTACTACTCCTATTGATACTACTGATGCTACTACTCCTATTGATACTACTGACGTTACTACTCCTATTGATACTACTGATGTTACTACTCATATTGATACTACTGATGTTACTACTCCTATTGATACTACTGACGTTACTACTCCTATTGATACTACTGACGTTACTACTCCTATTGATACTACTGACGTTACTACTCCTATTGATACTACTGATGTTACTACTCCTATTGATACTACTGACGTTACTACTCCTATTGATACTACTGACGTTACTACTCCTATTGATACTACTGATGTTACTACTCCTATTGATACTACTGATGTTACTACTCCTATTGATACTACTGATGTTACTACTCCTATTGATACTACTGATGTTACTACTCCTATTGATACTACTGACGTTACTACTCCTATTGATACTACTGACGTTACTACTCCTATTGATACTACTGACGTTACTACTCCTATTGATACTACTGATGTTACTACTCCTATTGATACTACTGATGTTACTACTCCTATTGATACTACTGATGTTACTACTCCTATTGATACTACTGATGTTACTACTCCTATTGATACTACTGACGTTACTACTCATATTGATACTACTGATGTTACTACTCCTACACACAGCTCCATCTACAGTAGAGACATTGATACTACTGACGTTACTACTCCTATTGATACTACTGATGTTACTACTCCTATTGATACTACTGACGTTACTACTCCTATTGATACTACTGATGTTACTACTCCTATTGATACTACTGACGTTACTACTCCTATTGATACTACTGATGTTACTACTCCTACACACAGTTCCATCTACAGTAGAGACATTGATACTACTGACGTTACTACTCCTATTGATACTACTGATGTTACTACTCCTACACACAGTTCCATCTACAGTAGAGACATTGATACTACTGATGTTACTACTCCTATTGATAATACTGACGTTACTACTCCTATTGATACTACTGATGTTACTACTCCTACACACAGTTCCATCTACAGTAGAGACATTGATACTACTGATGTTACTACTCCTATTGATAATACTGATGTTACTACTCCTATTGATACTACTGACGTTACTACTCCTATTGATACTACTGACGTTACTACTCCTATTGATACTACTGATGTTACTACTCCTATTGATACTACTGACGTTACTACTCCTATTGATACTACTGATGTTACTACTCCTACACACAGCTCCATCTACAGTAGAGACCTTGATACTACTGTGCTGATGTTACTACTCCTACACACAGTTCCATCTACAGTAGAGACATTGATACTACTGACGTTACTACTCCTATTGATACTACTGATGTTACTACTCCTATTGATACTACTGATGTTACTACTCCTATTGATACTACTGACGTTACTACTCCTATTGATACTACCGACGTTACTACTCCTACACACAGTTCCATATACAGTAGAGACATTGATACTACTGACGTTACTACTCCTATTGATACTACTGATGTTACTACTCCTATTGATACTACTGATGTTACTACTCCTATTGACACTACTGACGTTACTACTCCTATTGACACTACAGATGTTACTACTCCTATTGATACTACTGATGTTACTACTCCTATTGATACTACTGATGTTACTACTCCTACACACTGTTCCATCTACAGTAGAGACATTGATACTACTGACGTTACTACTCCTATTGATACTACTGATGTTACTACTCCTATTGATACTACTGATGTTACTACTCCTATTGATACTACTGATGTTACTACTCCTATTGATACTACTGATGTTACTACTCCTATTGCTACTACTGACGTTACTACTCCTATTGATAATACTGATGTTACTACTCCTATTGATACTACTGATGTTACTACTCCTATTGATACTACTGACGTTACTACTCCTATTGATACTACTGACGTTACTACTCCTATTGATACTACTGACGTTACTACTCCTATTGATACTACTGACGTTACTACTCCTATTGATACTACTGACGTTACTACTCCTATTGATACTACTGACGTTACTACTCCTACACACAGCTCTATCTACAGTAGAGACATTGATACTACTGACGTTACTACTCCTATTGATACTACTGATGTTACTACTCCTACACACAGTTCCATCTACAGTAGAGACATTGATACTACTGACGTTACTACTCCTACACACAGTTATAACACTGTGCGTAGCCATAAAATCACATTTGAAATGTCTCTATTCCTTTGAGACTTGTGAGTGTAATGTTTACTGTTAATTTTTTATTTTTTTATTTTGCATTTATTTATTATCTATTTTACTTGCTTTGGCAATGTTAACATGTGTTTTCCATGCCAATAAAGCCCTTTTAATTGAGTTGAGATAGAGAGAGAGAGAGAGAGAGAGGGGGAGAGAGAGAGATGTAGAGAGAGAGAGAGAGAGAGAGCGAGAGAGAAAGAGTGAGAGAGAGAGAGAGAGAGAGAGAGAGAGGGGGGGTAGAGAGAGAGAGGGAGAGAGAGATAGGGAGAGAGAGAGAGGGGGGGGGTGGAGAGAGAGAGAGAAAGAGAGAGGAGTGAGAGAGAGTGGGGGGTGAGAGAGTGGAGGTGGGGTAGTGACTGAATAGCTTGAGGGCAGAGTTTCAAAGTTGTGACATAATGTAAATCATAAACCACCACAGCCCAAATCAGGCTTCCAACCCAGCACTAACATGGTGTAAAGGTTTACTTCCAGCCCAGCACCAATCTGATTATATTAAACCTGGTTCACAGCCTACGAGTTGCTCCGTGTCATTTTAGCCATGACCCACCCACCATCACAGATTGTTCTGAAAATAGTTTCTGTAGTTAGAAACGTATCAGATTAGCATTTCTGAAACATTATTTTGTTGTCATTTATTTTGATGTTCAGCTAAATGATTGCACCCACATTGGCCATTTTAATTGATTATTCAGATCATTTTCATTAATATACAGAGTACACATCCCGGTAATTTGTCCGGCCCTGTGAATGTTGACCTGTTTAAAGGTCTTACTCACATCGGCTGCGGAGAGCATGATCACACAGTCATCCGGAACAGCTGATGCTCTCATGCATGTTTCAGTGTTACTTGCCTCGAAGCGAGCATAAAAGGATATTTAGCTCGTCTGGTAGGCTCATGTCACTGGGCAGCTCTCGGCTGTGCTTCCCTTTGTAGTCTGTATATTAGTTTGCAAGCCCAGCCACATCCGCCGAGCGTCAGGGCCGGTGTAGTACGATTCGATCTTAGTCCAGTATTGACGCTTTGCCTGTTTGATGGTTCGTTGGAGGGCATAGCAGGATTTTTTATAAGCTTCCGGGTTAGAGTCCCACTCCTTAAAATTGGCAGCTCTACCCTTTAGCTCAGTGGAAATGTTGCCTGTAATCCATGGCTTCTGGTTGGGGTATGTACATACGGTCACTGTGGGGACGACGTCCTCGATGCACTTATTGATAAAGCCAGTGACTGATGTGGTGTACTACTCAATGACATCGGAAGAATCCCGGAACATGTTCCAGTCTGTGATAGCGAAACAGTCCTGTAGTTTAGCATCAGCTTCATCTGACCACTTTTTTATAGACCAAGTCACTGGTGTTTCCTGCTTTAGTTTTAGATTGTAAGCAGGAATCAGGAGGATAGAATTATGGTCAGATTTGCCAAATGGAGGGAGAGCTTTGTATGCGTCTGTGTGTGGAGTAAAGGTGGTCTAGAGTTTTTTTCCCTCTGGTTGCACATTGAACATGCTGATAGAAATGAGGTCGTATACGTATTATGGCCGTATACAGCTCATTGAGTGAGGTTTTAGTGCATCGGTCTGTGGTGGTATGAAGACAGCTTTTCCTCCCTGTTCAGACTATTCAGTGAAGCATGGATTACCCCCCGTCTCCCCCCCCCCGTCTCCCCCCCCCCCCCCCCCCCCCCCCCCCCCCGTCTCCCCCATAAATGAGTGTGGAAGTACCAACCTTTGGCCACTAGATGGCACTGTTCCTGGTACTGCCACACCCGTTTATCCCTCTCCCCCTATAAATGAGTACCCGCTTTTGGCCACTAAATGGCACTGTTCCTGGTACTGCCACACCCGTTTATCCCTCCCCCCCTATAAATGAGTGTGAAAGTACAAGCTTTTGGCCACTAGATGGCACTGTTCCTGGTACTGCCACACCCGTTTATCCCTCTCCCCCTATAAATGAGTGTGACAGTACCCGCTTTTGGCCACTAGATAGCACTGTTCCTGGTACTGCCACACCCGTTTATCCCGCTCCCCCTATAAATGAGTACCCGCTTTTGGCCACTAAATGGCACTGTTCCTGGTACTGCCACACCCGTTTATCCCTCTCCCCCTATAAATGAGTGTGAAAGTACCCGCTTTTGGCCACTAGATGGCACTGTTCCTGGTACTGCCACACCCGTTTATCCCTCTCCCCCTATAAATGAGTGTGAAAGTACAAGCTTTTGGCCACTAGATGGCACTGTGCCTGGTACTGCCACACCCGTTTATCCCTCTCCCCCTATAAATGAGTGTGAAAGTACAAGCTTTTGGCCACTAGATGGCACTGTGCCTGGTACTGCCACACCCGTTTATCCCTCTCCCCCTATAAATGAGTGTGAAAGTACAAGCTTTTGGCCACTAGATGGCACTGTGCCTGGTACTGCCACACCCGTTTATCCCTCTCCCCCTATAAATGAGTGTGGAAGTACCAACCTTTGGCCACTAGATGGCACTGTTCCTGGTACTGCCACACCCGTTTATCCATTTTACTCGTCTCTTGTGTTTATTCAATGAATCACATTTATTTTTTGCAAGGGGAGGGGAGGGGAGAGGAGAGGAGAGGAGAGGAGAGGAGAGGAGGGGAGGGGAGGGGAGGGGAGGGGAGAGGAGAGGAGAGGAGAGGAGAGGAGAGGAGAGGAGAGGAGAGGAGAGGAGAGGAGAGGAGAGGAGAGGAGAGGAGGAATAGGTGTACTAATGCAGGATCAATTATAGCCAGTAGAAGAGACTACCAACGACCTACATCTTCTCATCAAAAAACACACTCTCTCCAAGAACATGAATCATTAATAACTTATCAACACAACCCCTGCCAGAGCAGACAGACAGCTCTACGTAAGATCACACATACCTAGAGGATGAGCTTACTTAATACTTAATCCATCAATTATTGTGCCAGTCACATTCTGTTAAAGGTCCCCAAAGCACACATATCCCTGGGTCGCTCGTCTTTTCAGTTCGCTGCAGCTGGAACGAGCTGCAACAAAACACTCAAACCGGACAGTTTTACCTCCATCTCTTCGTTCAAAGACTCAATCATGGACACTCTTACTGACAGTTGTGGCTGCTTTGTGTGATATATTGTTGTCTCTACCTTCTTGCCCTTTGTGCTGTTGTCTGAGCCCAGTAATGTTTATACCATGTTTTGTGCTGCTACCATGTTGTGCTGCTACCATGTTTTGTGCTGCTACCATGTTGTGCTGCTACCATGTTGTGCTGCTACCATGTTTTGTGCTGCTACCATGTTGTGCTGCTACCATGTTTTGTGCTGCTACCATGTTTTATGCTGCTACCATGTTGTGCTGCTACCATGTTTTGTGCTGCTACCATGTTTTATGCTGCTACCATGTTGTGCTGCTACCATGTTGTGCTGCTACCATGTTGTGCTGCTACCATGTTTTGTGCTGCTACCATGTTTTATGCTGCTACCATGTTGTGCTGCTACCATGTTGTGCTGCTACCATGTTGTGCTGCTGCCATGTTGTGCTGCTGCCATGTTGTGTTGCTACCATGTTGTTGTCATGTTGTGTTGCTGCCATGTTGTTGTCATGTTGTGTTGCTACCATGTTGTTGTCATGTTGTGCTGCTACCATGTTGTTGTCATGTTGTGTTGCTGCCATGTTGTTGTCATGTTGTGTTGCTGCCATGTTGTTGTCATGTTGTGTTGCTGCCATGTTGTTGTCATGTTGTGTTGCTACCATGTTGTTGTCATGTTGTGTTGCTGCCATGTTGTTGTCATGTTGTGTTGCTACCATGTTGTTGTCATGTTGTGCTGCTACCATGTTGTTGTCATGTTGTGTTGATACCATGTTGTGATCATGTTGTGTTGATACCATGTTGTTGTCATGTTGTGTTGCTACCATGTTGTTGTCATGTGGTGTTGCTGCCATGTTGTTGTCATGTTGCATTGCTGCCATGTTGTTGTCATGTGGTGTTGCTACCATGTTGTTGTCATGTTGTGTTGCTGCCATGTTGTTGTCATGTGGTGTTGCTACCATGTTGTTGTCATGTGGTGTTGCTACCATGTTGTTGTCATGTTGTGTTGCTACCATGTTGTTGTCATGTTGTGTTGCTGCCATGTTGTTGTCATGTTGTGTTGCTGCCATGTTGTTGTCATGTTGTGTTGCTACCATGTTGTTGTCATGTTGTGTTGCTACCATGTTGTTGTCATGCTGTGTTGCTACCATGTTGTTGTCATGTTGTGTTGCTACCATGTTGTTGTCATGTTGTGTTGCTACCATGTTGTTGTCATGTTGTGTTGCTACCATGTTGTTGTCATGCTGTTCATGTTATCATGTGGTGTTGCTACCATGTTGTTGTCATGTGGTGTTGCTACCATGTTGTCATGTTGCCAAGTTATGTTACTACCATGTTGTTGTCATGTTGTGTTGCTACCATGTTGTTGTTGTGTTGCTACCATGTTGTTGTCATGTTGTTCATGTTATCATGTTGTGTTGCTACCATGTTGTTGTCATGTGGTGTTGCTACCATGTTGTTGTTGTGTGTTTCTACCATGTTGTCATGTTGTGTTACTACCATCTTGTTGTCATGTGTTGCTGGCATGTTGTTGTCATGTTGTGTTGCTACCATGTTGTTGTCATGCTGTTCATGTTATCATGTGGTGTTGCTACCATGTTGTCATGTTGCCATGTTATGTTACTACCATGTTGTTGTCATGTTGTGTTGCTACCATGTTGTTGTTGTGTTGCTACCATGTTGTCATGTTGTGTTACTACCATCTTGTTGTCATGTGTTGCTGGCATGTCTTTGTCATGTTGTGTTGCCCTCATGTTGTTGTCATGTTGTGTTGCTACCATGTTGTTGTCATGTGGTGTTGCTACCGTGTTGTTGTTGTGTTGCTACCATGTTGTCATGTTGTGTTACTACCATCTTGTTGTCATGTGTTGCTGGCATGTTGTTGTCATGTTGTGTTGCCCTCATGTTGTTGTCATGTGTTGCTGTCATGTTGTGTTGCTGTCATGTTGAGTTGCTACCATGTTGTTGTCATGTGTTGCTGCCATGCTGTCTTAGGTCTCTCTTTATGTAGTGTTATGGCGTCTCACTTGTTGTGATGTGTGTTCTGTCCTATATATATATTATGTTTTTAAATCCCAGCCCCCGTCCCCGCAGGAGTCAATTTGCCTTTTGGTAAACAGGCAGTTAACCCACTGTTCCCAGGGAGGCCGTCAATGTAAATAACCCTTACCTTAACCATACTGCTAACCCTAACCCTAACCCTAACCCTTTTGGTAAACAGGCAGTTAACCCACTGTTCCCAGGGAGGCCGTCAATGTAAATAGTAATTTGTTCTTAACTGACTTGCCCAGTTAAATAAAGGTCAAATACATTTTATTTTTAACTAAAAGTATATATACCCTGGAGACTACACACATGAGATAGCTATCCAATTAATAATATAATTTTTGCAGTACCACACACACTCCCGTCACACTCACACACACACACACACACACACACACACACACACACACACACACACACACACACACACACACCTGTCAGAACGCCAATTAATAAAATGTGAAAGTGAGGAGAGAACTAGACTCCCTATTGGCTTACACTGACTAGCTTTAGCATAATGCTAACTGCCTATAGACTCACCCTGACTAGCTTTAGCATAATGCTAACTGCCTATAGACTCACCCTGACTAGCTTTAGCTAACACTAACTGCCTACAGGCTCACGCTGCCTATCTTTAGCATAATGCTAACTACCTAAAGCCTCACCCTGACTATCTTTAGCATAATGTTAACTGCCTATAGCCTCACACTGACTAGCTTTAGCATAATGCTAACTGCCTATAGCCTCACCCTGCCTATCTTTAGCATAATGCTAACTGCCTAAAGCCTCACCCTGACTAGCTTTAGCATAATGCCAACTGCCTATAGCCTCACCCTGACTATCTTTAGCATAATGCTAACTGCCTATAGCCTCACCCTGACTAGCTTTAGCATAACGCTAATTCCCAAGGCTCACAGACAGGTCTTCTAGAATATTTAACAGACTAAAGCTAACAAGACAGAAGACAGAGCGTGAAGGAGAAGAAAACACAGTCCCAAAACCCCCAGACTGACAGACTTGTAGCTTTACATCGTTGTCAAGTCAAACTATAGTCCCAATGGTGACAGAGAGGTCTTCTTTAATATTTAACAGACTATAAAAAGACCTAGCATAGTGTCGAGTCAAACTATAGTCCCAAAATGGTGACAGAGAGGTCTCCTATAATATTTAACAGACCCATAAAAGAGATAGCATAGTGTAGGGTAGATCAGACTGTACATCTTCTGAGTCTCCCAACTATAGATCTAAAAGTCCCATGACTAATGTTCTGTGGACTCCCATTTAGCATTTAACATACACAGCCCCCGAGACTGACATCCATTAATTATATATATACACTTCACAATGACAGACAGAGTGAATAGACACAGAGAGCTCATGGACTCCTGAGTTCTTCTGCAACAATATACAGTGCCTTGCGAAAGTATTCGGCCCCCTTGAACTTTGCGACGTTTTGCCACATTTCAGGCTTCAAACATAAAGATATAAAACTGTAACTGGATCAACAACAAGTGGGACACAATCATGAAGTGGAACGACATTTATTGGATATTTCAAACTTTTTTAACAAATCAAAAACTGAAAAATTGGGTGTGCAAAATTATTCAGCCCCCTTAAGTTAATACTTTGTAGCGCCACCTTTTGCTGCGATTACAGCTGTAAGTCGCTTGGGGTATGTCTCTATCAGTTTTGCACATCGAGAGACTGACATTTTTTCCCATTCCTCCTTGAAAAACAGCTCGAGCTCAGTGAGGTTGGATGGAGAGCATTTGTGAACAGCAGTTTTCAGTTCTTTCCACAGATTCTCGATTGGATTCAGGTCTGGACTTTGACTTGGCCATTCTAACACCTGGATATGTTTATTTTTGAACCATTCCATTGTAGATTTTGCTTTATGTTTTGGATCATTGTCTTGTTGGAAGACAACTCTTCGTCCCAGTCTCAGGTCTTTTGCAGACTCCATCAGGTTTTCTTCCAGAATGGTCCTGTATTTGGCTCCATACATCTTCCCATCAATTTTAACCATCTTCCCTGTCCCTGCTGAAGAAAAGCAGGCCCAAACCATGATGCTGCCACCACCATGTTTGACAGTGGGGATGATGTGTTCAGCTGTGTTGCTTTTACGCCAAACATAACGTTTTGCATTGTTGCCAAAAAGTTCAATTTTGGTTTCATCTGACCAGAGCACCTTCTTCCACATGTTTGGTGTGTCTCCCAGGTGGCTTGTGGCAAACTTTAAACAACACTTTTTATGGATATCTTTAAGAAATGGCTTTCTTCTTGCCACTCTTCCATAAAGGCCAGATTTGTGCAATATACGACTGATTGTTGTCCTATGGACAGAGTCTCCCACCTCAGCTGTAGATCTCTGCAGTTCATCCAGAGTGATCATGGGCCTCTTGGCTGTATCTCTGATCAGTCTTCTCCTTGTATGAGCTGAAAGTTTAGAGGGACGGCCAGGTCTTGGTAGATTTGCAGTGGTCTGATACTCCTTCCATTTCAATATTATCGCTTGCACAGTGCTCCTTGGGATGTTTAAATCTTGGGAAATCTTTTTGTATCCAAATCCGGCTTTAAACTTCTTCACAACAGTATCTCGGACCTGCCTGGTGTGTTCTTTGTTCTTCATGATGCTCTCTGCGCTTTTAACGGACCTCTGAGACTATCACAGTGCAGGTGCATTTATACGGAGACTTGATTACACACAGGTGGATTGTATTTATCATCATTAGTCATTTAGGTCAACATTGGATCATTCAGAGATCCTCACTGAACTTCTGGAGAGAGTTTGCTGCACTGAAAGTAAAGGGGCTGAATAATTTTGCACGCCCAATTTTTCAGTTTTTGAATTGTTAAAAAAGTTTGAAATATCCAATAAATGTCGTTCCACTTCATGATTGTGTCCCACTTGTTGTTGATTCTTCACAAAAAAATACAGTTTTATATCTTTATGTTTGAAGCCTGAAATGTGGCAAAAGGTCGCAAAGTTCAAGGGGGCCGAATACTTTCGCAAGGCACTGTATATAGAATTAGTGTTGGATAATTGTAGATAAACTTTGAATTATTTTGCAAGGACTCATACAGGATACTAAAACCTCAACATCAAACCCCTTTCATTCCACTTCACAATTCCATACGTAAAACCTTAGTTTTGGACGAAGTGAAGTCCTGAAGGGACTTAGAAAACTTAGAACCTGCAGAAGAAACAGCGGAAACTGGAAATAACATCCAACACATCCAACCTACTTTCTGAAGCCATAAAAAGGAAAAGACAAACAAATAAAATAATAAATAATAAATAACAATAACAATACAATAATAATACATAATATAATAATATAATAATAATAATATAATAATAATAATACATAATATAATAATATAGTAATACAACAATACAACAATAATAATACATAATATAATAATATAACAATAACAATACAATAATAATATATAATAATACATAATATAATAATATAATAATATAATAATACAACAATAATAATACATAATATAATAATATAATAATAACAAATAAAATAATAAATAACAATAACAATACAATAATAATACATAATATAATAATACAATAATATAATAATACAACAATAATAATAACAAATAAAATAATAAATAATAATATAATAATAATACATAATATAATAATATAATAATAATACATAATATAATAATATAATAATATAATAATATAATAATAATACATAATATAATAATATAATAATATAATAATAATAATATAATAATAATACATAATATAATAATAATAATATAATAATAATACATAATATAATAATAATAATATAATAATAATACATAATATAATAATATAATAATATAATAATATAATAATAATAATATAATAATAATAATATAATAATAATACATAATATAATAATAATAATATAATAATATAATAATAATAATATAATAATAATACATAATATAATAATAATAATATAATAATAATAATATAATAATAATACATAATATAATAATAATAATATAATAATAATACATAATATAATAATATAATAATAATAATATAATAATAATACATAATATAATAATATAATAATATAATAAATAATAATACATAATATAATAATATAATAATATAATAAATAATAATACATAATATAATAATAATATAATAATAATACATAATATAATAATATAATAATAATAATATAATAATATAATAAATAATAATACATAATATAATAATAATATAATAATAATACATAATATAATAATATAATAATATAATAAATAATAATACATAATATAATAATAATATAATAATAATACATAATATAATAATATAATAATATAATAAATAATAATACATAATATAATAATAATATAATAATAATACATAATATAATAATATAATAATAATAATATAATAATATAATAAATAATAATACATAATATAATAATAATATAATAATAATACATAATATAATAATATAATAATAATACATAATATAATAATATAATAATAATACATCATATAATAATATAATAATAATAATATAATAATATAATAATAATATAATAAATAATAAATAATAAATAATAATAAAATAATAATACATAATATAATAATACAACAATAATAATAACAAATAAAATAATAAATAATAATATAATAATAATACATAATATAATAATATAATAATATAATAATAATATAATAATATAATAATAATATAATAATATAATAAATAATAAATAATAATACAATAATAATACATAATATAATAATACAACAATAATAATAACAATAATAAAAATAAAATAAAGCTTAATAAATAAGGCTACCAAGCTGCTATGAAAGAGTCTGACTGAAACTAGCACTGAAGTGTGAAGTGAGAGGTGTGAAAACCGTTGAGCCTAACAATGGCAGGAGAGTTTCACAGGCTCCCCCCCCCCCCTCCCAAATAGAGGCATGTGAAGCCCCCCTTCATCTGCACAGAGAAGAAGATCTCCTCCCTCCTCAGAATCCCCAAAATACAACAGCCCCAGGCATCTTTGTTTGGACGTCGTGAAGGATAATTCACCAACACTGAGAAGAAATAGCTAGCTAATGACCTCCTTTTCCACGTGGAAAAGACAGACAGAGACCTGCTAGCTACGTTGGGAATCTGCCTCCCGCAAAAAGCTTCTCCCAAGTGGGTGTGACACTTACTCCCATTGCCTGCTGCTTGGATTCCACCTGGCGATCTGTTCACCGTCTGTCCTGGTCTGTCTCCCCCTGTCTGGTACAGGAAACCCCACCACACTCACCTCTCTCTGTTCACCGTCTGTCCTGGTCTGTCTCCCCCTGTCTGGTACAGGTACGCCCACCACACTCACCTCTCTCTGTTCACCGTCTGTCCTGGTCTGTCTCCCCCTGTCTGGTACAGGTACGCCCACCACACTCACCCCTCTCTGTTCACCATCTACCCTGGTCTGTCTCCCCCTGCCTGGTACAGGTACCCCCACCACACTCCCCTCTCTCTCCCTGGCCTGTCTCCCCCTGTCTGGTACAGGTACCCCCACCACACTCCCCCCTGTCTCCCTGGTCTGTCTCCCCCTGTCTGGTATAGGTACCCCCACCACACTCCCCCCTACCTCCCTGGTCTGTCTCCCCCTGTCTGGTATAGGTACCCCCACCACACTCCCCCCTGTCTCCCTGGCCTGTCTCCCCCTGTCTGGTACAGGTACCCACACCACACTCCCCCCTCTCTCCCTGGTCTGTCTCTCCCTGTCTGGTACAGGTACCTCCACCACACACCCACCTCTCTCCCTGGCCTGTCTCCCCCTGTCTGGTACAGGTACCCACACCACACTCCCCCCTCTCTCCCTGGTCTGTCTCTCCCTGTCTGGTACAGGTACCTCCACCACACACCCACCTCTCTCCCTGGCCTGTCTCCCCCTGTCTGGTATAGGGACCCCCACCACTCTCCCCCCTCTCTCCCTGTCTGGTATAGGGACCCCCACCACACTCCCCCCTCTCTCCCTGTCTGGTATAGGGACCCCCACCACACTCCCCCCTCTCTCCCTGTCTGGTATAGGGACCCCCACCACACTCCCCCCTCTCTCCCGAGCTTTCACTCGCCTTCCAGCACACACGCACTATTGAAGTGAGTGATTCTGAACTTACAATGGCCACAAAATGGTATGTATTTTTCTGCTGGTGCTTTATGCTATTAGCCTCGGGACTCCTGCTTGTTTTGTTGACGATGAACTTCTTGTTTACCCGACCGTGGGACAGTCCATGTTTGTTCCCACACTCGGGACTCCTGCTTGTTTTGTTGACGATGAACTTCTTGTTTACCCGACCGTGGGACAGTCCATGTTTGTTCCCACACTCGGGACTCCTGCTTGTTTTGTTGACGATGAACTTCTTGTTTACCCGACCGTGGGACAGTCCATGTTTGTTCCCACACTCGAGACTCCTGCTTGTTTTGTTGACGATGAACTTCTTGTTTACCCGACCGTGGGACAGTCCATGTTTGTTCCCACACTCGAGACTCCTGCTTGTTTTGTTGACGATGACCTTCTTGTTTACCCGACCGTGGGACAGTCCATGTTTGTTCCCACACTCGGGACTCCTGCTTGTTTTGTTGACGATGAACTTCTTGTTTACCCGACCGTGGGACAGTCCATGTTTGTTCCCACACTCGAGACTCCTGCTTGTTTTGTTGACGATGACCTTCTTGTTTACCCGACCGTGGGACAGTCCATGTTTGTTCCCACACTCGGGACTCCTGCTTGTTTTGTTGACGATGAACTTCTTGTTTACCCGACCGTGGGACAGTCCATGTTTGTTCCCACACTCGAGACTCCTGCTTGTTTTGTTGACGATGAACTTCTTGTTTACCCGACCGTGGGACAGTCCATGTTTGTTCCCACACTCGGGACTCCTGCTTGTTTTGTTGACGATGAACTTCTTGTTTACCCGACCGTGGGACAGTCCATGTTTGTTCCCACACTCGGGACTCCTGCTTGTTTTGTTGACGATGAACTTCTTGTTTACCCGACCGTGGGACAGTCCATGTTTGTTCCCACACTCGGGACTCCTGCTTGTTTTGTTGACGATGAACTTCTTGTTTACCCGACCGTGGGACAGTCCATGTTTGTTCCCACACTCGGGACTCCTGCTTGTTTTGTTGACGATGAACTTCTTGTTTACCCGACCGTGGGACAGTCCATGTTTGTTCCCACACTCGAGACTCCTGCTTGTTTTGTTGACGATGAACTTCTTGTTTACCCGACCGTGGGACAGTCCATGTTTGTTCCCACACTCGGGACTCCTGCTTGTTTTGTTGACGATGAACTTCTTGTTTACCCGACCGTGGGACAGTCCATGTTTGTTCCCACACTCGGGACTCCTGCTTGTTTTGTTGACGATGAACTTCTTGTTTACCCGACCGTGGGACAGTCCATGTTTGTTCCCACACTCGGGACTCCTGCTTGTTTTGTTGACGATGAACTTCTTGTTTACCCGACCGTGGGACAGTCCATGTTTGTTCCCACACTCGGGACTCCTGCTTGTTTTGTTGACGATGAACTTCTTGTTTACCCGACCGTGGGACAGTCCATGTTTGTTCCCACACTCGGGACTCCTGCTTGTTTTGTTGACGATGAACTTCTTGTTTACCCGACCGTGGGACAGTCCATGTTTGTTCCCACACTCGAGACTCCTGCTTGTTTTGTTGACGATGAACTTCTTGTTTACCCGACCGTGGGACAGTCCATGTTTGTTCCCACACTCGGGACTCCTGCTTGTTTTGTTGACGATGAACTTCTTGTTTACCCGACCGTGGGACAGTCCATGTTTGTTCCCACACTCGGGACTCCTGCTTGTTTTGTTGACGATGAACTTCTTGTTTACCCGACCGTGGGACAGTCCATGTTTGTTCCCACACTCGGGACTCTGACTCTCTACTGGTTACACGGACTCTTGGCCTCCCATCCTATTCTAACCACCTCTCACCGGCTTTGTATTCACATTACCTGATGCAATTGCTGTACAATATGGTCTTGTTTTCTGCATGTTAACACTAGAAGCTTATTACCTAAAATGGATCAGTTGAAAGTGTGGGTTCACAGCTCCAGTCCAGATGTGTTGGTCGTTACTGAGACGTGGTTAAGGAAGAGTGTTTTGAATACTGATGTTGTTCAGCTCCAATCCAGATGTGTCGGTCGTTACTGAGACGTGGTTAAAAGAAAGAGTGTTATGAACACTGATGTTAACCTTTCTGGTTATAACCTTTTTCGGCAAGACAGATCTTCCAAAGGTGGTGGAGTATCAATCTTTACCAAGGAACACCTTCAGTGCTCGGTTGTCTCCACCAAGTCTGTCCTCAAACAATTTTATTTGCTGGTTTTACGCATTAAACTTTCAAATATATTTGTTGACTGTTGCTGTTATCGTCCACCATCAGCACCGGCCTGTACCCTAACGCCCTCTCTTGACCCCTTACACTGCGTCTGAATTTGTCCTGCTTGGTGACCTAAACTGGGACATGCTTAAACCACCTGACCAAGTCCTAGGGCAATGGTACTCCCTAAATCTTTCTCAGATTATTACAAATCCCACAAGGTATGACTCCAAACACCCAGAAAAGGCTACTCTCCTTGATGTTATCCTCACAAATAATCCTGATAGGTATCCGTCTGGTGTTTTCTGTAATGACCTTGTGAACAGTGATTACTGTTTTATAGTCTGTGTTCGTACTGGCTGCTCAGTGAAACGACCTGTCCTGATGTGTCATAGACGCTAAAAAACGAATGAACAAGCCTTCCTTCATGACCTGGCCTCTGTAAACTGGTATAGAATCAGCTTGATTCCCTCTTCTGTCGAAGACGCTTGGACCTTCTTTTGTGATATGTTTAGTGGTATTGTTAACAAACACAAAGAACATGAGAATTAAAAACAGCTTCAGCCGTGATCTGTCAGAGTTACTCCACCTCAAGAATTCCATTTGGTAAATCGCTCAGCACAAGCATACTCAGGCTGACTGGCTCTCATTCAGGCCAAGTAGAAATAAGTGCACTCAGGCTTTCCAGAAAGTTACTTACTTTAAGGAGCAGTTCTCTCTCTGTGGGTCTAACCCCAAGAAGTTCTGGAAAACGGTTAAAGACCTGGAGAATAAACCCTCCTCCTCACAGCTGCATATGAGACTTAATGTTTATGAAGTGGGTGTTACTGACAAGGAGCACATGTCCCTTAATGTTGATGATGTGGTTGTTACTGACAAGGAGCACATGTCCCTTAATGTTGATGATGTGGTTGTTACTGACAAGGAGCACATGGCTGAGCTCACATCATTAGGTCAGGATTCCTATTTGACTCATCCAACATTTCCTCATATCCCACCCCTTGTAATGTGACTATCCCTGATGCTCCTCCCTCTTTTTCCCACCTGCCCCGCTACAAAGTTTCTCCCTGCAGGCGGTCACTGAGTCCAAGGTGCTAACGGAGCTCCTGAAACTTGACCCCAAAAAAACATCTGGGTCAGATGGGTTAGACCCTTTCTTCTTTAATAAGGTTGCTGCCCCTATCATCTCCAAGCCTCTCCAACCTTTTTAACCTGTCTCTCCTCTCTGGAGAGGTTCCCATTGCTTGGAAGGCAGCCAAGGTGCATTCTTTATTTAAAGGGGAGATCAAGCTGATCCTAATTGTTATTGGCCAATTTCTATTTTTCCCTGTTTATCAAAAGTGTTGGAAAAACTTGTCAATAATCACCTGACTGGTTTCTTGATATCTACGGTATTCTCTCTGGTATGTAATCTGGTTTCTGCTCAGGTTGTGGATGTGTCACTGCAGCCTTAAATGTTCTAAATGATGTAACCATTGACATGGATGTGTCACTGCAGCCTTAAATATTCTAAATGATGTAACCATTGACATGGATGTGTCACTGCAGCGTTAAAGGTTCTAAATGATGTCACCATTGACATGGATGTGTCACTGCAGCCTTAAAGGTTCTAAATGATGTAACCATTGACATGGATGTGTCACTGCAACCTTAAAGGTTCTAAATGATGTCACCATTGACATGGATGTGTCACTGCAGCCTTAAATGTTCTAAATGATGTAACCATTGACATGGATGTGTCACTGCAGCCTTAAAGGTTCTAAATTATGTCACCATTGACATGGATGTGTCACTGCAACCTTAAAGGTTCTAAATGATGTCACCATTGACATGGATGTGTCACTGCAACCTTAAATGTTCTAAATGATGTCACCATTGACATGGATGTGTCACTGCAACCTTAAAGGTTCTAAATGATGTCACCATTGACATGGATGTGTCACTGCAACCTTAAAGGTTCTAAATGATGTCACCATTGACATGGATGTGTCACTGCAACCTTAAAGGTTCTAAATGATGTCACCATTGACATGGATGTGTCACTGCAACCTTAAAGGTTCTAAATGATGTCACCATTGACATGGATGTGTCACTGCAACCTTAAAGGTTCTAAATGATGTCACCATTGACATGGATGTGTCACTGCAACCTTAAAGGTTCTAAATGATGTCACCATTGACATGGATGTGTCACTGCAGCCTTAAATGTTCTAAATGATGTAACCATTGACATGGATGTGTCACCGCAACCTTTACGGTTCTAAATGATGTCACCATTGACATGGATGTGTCACTGCAACCTTAAAGGTTCTAAATGATGTCACCATTGACATGGATGTGTCACTGCAACCTTAAAGGTTCTAAATGATGTCACCATTGACATGGATGTGTCACTGCAACCTTAAAGGTTCTAAATGATGTCACCATTGACATGGATGTGTCACTGCAGCCTTAAAGGTTCTAAATGATGTAACCATTGACATGGATGTGTCACTGCAGCCTTAAAGGTTCTAAATGATGTAACCATTGACATGGATGTGTCACTGCAGCCTTAAAGGTTCTAAATGATGTCACCATTGACATGGATGTGTCACTGCAACCTTAAAGGTTCTAAATGATGTCACCATTGACATGGATGTGTCACCGCAACCTTTACGGTTCTAAATGATGTCACCATTGACATGGATGTGTCACTGCAGCCTTAAAGGTTCTAAATGATGTCACCATTGACATGGATGTGTCACTGCAGCCTTAAAGGTTCTAAATGATGTCACCATTGACATGGATGTGTCACTGCAGCCTTTAAGGTCCTTGCCCTTGATTCTAAGCAATCATGTCATGTTGTGTTGCTGCCATGTTGTTGTCATGTTGTGTTGCTACCATGTTGTTGTCATGTTGTGTTGCTACCATGCTGTTGTCATGTTGTGTTGCTACCATGTTGTTGTCATGTTGTGTTGCTACCATGTTGTTGTCATGTTGTGTTGCTACCATGTTGTTGTCATGTTGTGTTGCTACCATGCTGTTGTCATGTTGTGTTGCTACCATGTTGTTGTCATGTTGTGTTGCTACCATGTTGTTGTCATGTTGTGTTGCTACCATGTTGTTGTCATGTTGAGTTGCTACCATGTTGTTGTCATGTTGTGTTGCTACCATGTTGTTGTCATGTTGTGTTGCTACCATGCTGTTGTCATGTTGTGTTGCTACCATGCTGTTGTCATGTTGTGTTGCTACCATGTTGTTGTCATGTTTTGTTGATACAATGCTGTTGTCATGTTGAGTTGCTACCATGCTGTTGTCATGTTGAGTTGCTACCATGCTGTTGTCATGTTGAGTTGCTACCATGTTGTTGTCATGTTGTGTTGCTACCATGTTGTTGTCATGTTGTGTTGCTACCATGCTGTTGTCATGTTGAGTTGCTAACATGTTGTTGTCATGTTTTGTTGATACAATGCTGTTGTCATGTTGAGTTGCTACCATGCTGTTGTCATGTTGAGTTGCTACCATGCTGTTGTCATGTTGAGTTGCTACCATGCTGTTGTCATGTTGAGTTGCTACCATGTTGTTGTCATGTTTTGTTGATACAATGCTGTTGTCATGTTGAGTTGCTACCATGCTGTTGTCATGTTGAGTTGCTACCATGCTGTTGTCATGTTGAGTTGCTACCATGTTGTTGTCATGTTTTGTTGATACAATGCTGTTGTCATGTTGAGTTGCTACCATGCTGTTGTCATGTTGTGTTGCTACCATGCTGTTGTCATGTTGTGTTGCTACCATGCTGTTGTCATGTTGTGTTGCTACCATGTTGTTGTCATGTTTTGTTGATACAATGCTGTTGTCATGTTGAGTTGCTACCATGCTGTTGTCATGTTGAGTTGCTACCATGCTGTTGTCATGTTGTGTTGCTACCATGCTGTTGTCATGTTGTGTTGCTACCATGCTGTTGTCATGTTGTGTTGCTACCATGTTGTTGTCATGTTTTGTTGATACCATGTTGTTGTCATGTTGTGTTGATACCATGTTGTTGTCATGTTGAGTTGCTACCATGTTGTTGTCATGTTGTGTTGCTAACATGTTGTTGTCATGTTGTGTTGCTACCATGTTGTTGTCATGTTGTGTTGCTAACATGTTGTTGTCATGTTGTGTTGCTACCATGTTGTTGTCATGTTGTGTTGCTACCATGTTGTTGTCATGTTGTGTTGCTACCATGTTGTTGTCATGTTGTGTTGATACCATGTTGTTGTCATGTTGAGTTGCTACCATGTTGTTGTCATGTTGTGTTGCTAACATGTTGTTGTCATGTTGTGTTGCTACCATGTTGTTGTCATGTTGTGTTGCTACCATGTTGTTGTCATGTTGTGTTGCTAACATGTTGTTGTCATGTTGTGTTGCTACCATGTTGTTGTCATGTTGTGTTGATACCATGTTGTTGTCATGTTGTGGTGATACCATGTTGTTGTCATGTTGTGTTGCTACCATGTTGTTGTCATGTTGTGTTGCTACCATGTTGTTGCCATGTTGTGTTGCTACCATGTTGTTGTCATGTTGTGTTGCTAACATGTTGTTGTCATCTTGTGTTGCTACCATGCTGTTGTCATGTTGAGTTGCTACCATGCTGTTGTCATGTTGAGTTGCTACCATGTTGTGTTGATACCATGTTGTTGTCATGTTGTGTTGCTACCATGTTGTTGTCATGTTGTGTTGCTACCATGTTGTTGTCATGTTGTGTTGCTACCATGTTGTTGTCATGTTGTGTTGCTACCATGTTGTTGTCATGTTGTGTTGCTACCATGTTGTTGTCATGTTGAGTTGCTACCATGTTGTTGTCATGTTGTGTTGCTACCATGTTGTTGTCATGTTGTGTTGATACCATGCTGTTTTTTTCCATGTGTTGCTACCATGTTGTTGTCATGTTGTGTTGCATTGCTACCATGTTGTTGTCATGTTGTTCAACTGTTCTGCCTTATTATTTTTCGACCATGCTGGTCATTTATGAACATTTGAACATCTTGGCCATGTTCTGTTATAATCTCCATCTGGCACAGCCAGAAGAGGACTGGCCACCCCACATAGCCTGGTTCCTCTCTAGGTTTCTTCCTAGGTTTTGGCCTTTCTAGGGAGTTTTTCCTAGCCACCGTGCTTCTACACCTGCATTGCTTGCTGTTTGGGGTTTTAGGCTGGGTTTCTGTACAGCACTTTGAGATATCAGCTGATGTACGAAGGGCTATATAAATACATTTGATTTGATTTGATTTGATGTTGTGTTGCTACCATGTTGTTGTCATGTTGAGTTGATACCATGTTGTTGTCATGTTGTGTTGATACCATGCTGTTTTTCTCATGTGTTGGTGTGTAACGTAGTCTAGCCTAGCGTCAGTACTACTATTAGTTCTTATTCTATGGGTTGGTGTGTAACTTAGCCTAGCCTAACGTCAGTACTACTATTAGTTCTTATTCTATGGGTTGGTGTGTAACGTAGCCTA